>NC_092735.1:41032282-41130862 GCF_047496885.1 Scyliorhinus torazame
ACACACACACACAGACACTCACTCTCCCACACACACACACAGACACTCACTCACTCTCCCCCACACACACAGACACTCACTCTCCCACACACACACACACACACACACACTCACTCTCTCTCCCACACACACACACACACTCTCTCTCCCACACACAGACACTCACTCACTCTACAACACACACACACACACACACACACTCTACCACACACACACACTCACTCTCACACACACACACTCACTCTCACACACACACACACTCACTCTCACACACACACACACACACACACACAGACACTCACTCACTCTCACACACACACACAGACACTCACTCTCCCACACACACACACAGACACTCACTCACTCTCCCCCACACACACAGACACTCACTCTCCCACACACACACACACATACACAGACACTCACTCTCCCACACACACACACACACACTCACTCACTCGCTCACTCTCCCACACACACACACACTCACACACACACACAGACACTCACTCACTCTCCCACACAGACACTCACTCACTCTCCCACACACACACACTCACTCACTCTCCCACACACACACAGACACTCACTCACTCACTCTACCACACACACACACACACACACACACTCACTCTCCCACACACACACACTCACAACAATACCACGTCTATCTGGAAACTGCCAATTCTAAGATAACGGACTCACTTCAACCTTTTCTACGACTTGTTTCCCAAACGAGCAAACCTTTGAGGAGCAGCTGATGATCATGTTGTCTGTGCTTTCATACTGGCTGCTTACCCCATAGAACATGCCTGATTCATCTTGGATATTGATACTAAGATCAGCCTACAAAACAAAATAAAGTTTGGTCAGTTTGAAATGTAAATTAAACATATTCCCACTTCTCTGTTTGATTTACCACCAAATTTCTCATTTCTTTCTCATTTGTCCGCTGGAGTTTTTTGTGATCACTGATTTAGCAAAGGGATCGCCATGTCACTATTCCACACCTCTTGCGTGCTCAACACCTCTGTAAATGCTCAGTTCTTATTATGTTGCGAGGGTTTAAGTAAACACATGGATGTCAGCTCTTTCTGAGTCCCCTCGCGATCACGTTTAGCCGCAGGTTTCCCGGCGCTCGCCGTGCGGAGAAACACATGACTATACAAACGGCTGGCGCTGTGTAGGGGCCTCAATGGGGACTGCACGGCTGAGGCTGCACATAGCCCCGTTTTGTGCAGTGGGAGCTCCGGACGCTGTTTTAATTGGCATCTCGATTTTTGAGCCCCCCGAAGCGACTCCCGACACCCCCCCCCAGCCCAAACGCACTATGGGAGGGACCGCAGCGTCTCCCCCCACCCCCCACGCAGGGCACCTCCAGCCCGATCGCACGCGTATAGATTGCCAACCTGGCAGTGCCCATGCCAATTGGGCACCTTGGGAAACCCCTGGGAGACCCCCAAAGGTGCCGTTTGTGGAGCCCAGTACCGAACGGTGCCTGCCCGCCGTCTCCAAGGCAAAAGTCTCAGGTACCTGGAGAATCTGCACATTAAAGTGAGACTAGCTGTCTCGCTCGAATTTGCAGCTTTGTCAAAATGTGATCCCGCCCGGGGCGGGATTTACATCGCGTTGGATCTCTGGACGCGTTGCGATTGCGGTGGATCCCGGGAGCAGAGTCTCCCGGCTGTTATCCGCCATGCTGTGCCGTGGTGCGCTGCTTTTCCGGCTCAGCGTGGCATCGGACCACACCCAGGTTGTCCTGCTGATCTTTACTGACCCAGAATTTTACGAGGAAGAAGATGTTCGGTGGTCCATCCTCAAACAGCTCCTTCAGCCCCCCCTTCTTCTCTGGAAATTTATCATAGATTTGGTGAATGTCGACCGATTCGAGTAGAGCCTCGTTATAGGATGGACTCGATTGGCCAATGTGCACAAAGAGATGTTTATTGTACTGTAAAGGAAGATGAGAAAATGGCGGTGATTGGACATTCCAAATGATAAATTTCAGTGAGGCACAACTGGTAAATTTAGACACAAACAGTAAACAGTTAATAATTCCAGAACAGAGTCGATGCAACGGAAGAGAAGAGCTTCCTCGGAATCTAGCAGATTACTTCCGGAATATCCAGAACTCAATCCAAGGTCAGAAATGCTGGAATTACTCCGCAGGTGCTGCAGCCTCGGTGGACAGAGCAACAGAGTTAATGTTTAGAGTCCACTATGACTCTTCAGTGGTAAAACGGCCAACGGCCTGAATCTTTGGCCTGACACAGAATTGGTCATTTTAAATTAACTAGAGTCAGAACCACAGGCAGGCCTGCTGGGAATTCAAACCAAACACTGGCCGAGACAATTCAGCCAGAGGAGATCTGGGCCTGTCCTGCAAACCGGAGTTGGCAGATAATCGGGCCCCATTCAGACGGATCGATTGTTGTGGGTTGCACAGATATAGCCAGACTTTCTGGCATCTCTATTCCCTGCCCAGTGACCCCATTGGCTGAGGGCCAGGGAAACTTCTGGAAGGACGCAAAGAGGGGGAATAAAGGGATACCCAGAAGCCCTCCCCAGCAAAGACTCGACATGAAGACTATGGACCAGAGACCCTGCGGCGAACCAGAGACAGACGGAGAAGGCACGAGAACCCAGAGATAACCAAGACTCACAATTGGCCTGGGGCCCGATCGCATTCATCGGCACGGCGAACAGCATGGAGATATTTTGAGATAGTAACAGTTTCATTGTACTTGTGAATAAATTTGGGTTAAATCGTGAACCAGCATTTTGTGCTTTGTTATGTTCATCGAACAAATAAGGGCTCCTGGATATAACGTTTTAATTATAAGCCGGTCAGAGTGTCTGATAATTAACAGACATCACTTCTTCAGAACGTCAAGAAGCTTTAACCTGACTTGGAATATCAGTAATGATTACAATTCTATTCAGATGTAAATATTACTGCCCATGTGAGAAATTTGGGTCCCAAACTAGTGTTAACATACAAACTAGTGTTAACATACAAACATATAGAGAAACATAGAAGGAGGAGGAATGATTCGGTCCTTCAACCCCGCTCCACCATTCATAATGATCATAGCTGATCATCCAACTCCCGCCGAATCCCGCTTTCCCCCATATCCTTTCACTACCCTTTGTCCTAAATTCCATATCTCACTGCTTCTTGAAAACATACGCTTTGGTCTCAACTGCTTTCTGAACAAATTCCACAGCGTCACCACTCTCTGGGTGAAGACATTTCTCTTCATCTCTGTCCTAAATGGTTCACCCCGTATCCTCAGACTGTACCTCCTGGTTCTGGACACCCCCCACCATCGGGAACATCCTTCCTGCATCTACCCTGTCTAGTCCTATTAGAATTTTATAGGTTACCAGGAGATCTCTCTCATTCTTCTAACTCCAGTGAATATAATCCTAACTGATTCAATCTCTCAGTCAGTCTGGAAAACCTTCGCTGCTCTCCCTCTATAGCTAGAACATCCTTCCTCAGATAAGGAGACCAAAACTGCTCTCAATATTCCAGGTGTGGCCTCACCAAGGCCCTGTGTAATTGCAGCAACACATCCCTGCTCCTGTACTCGAATCCTCTCGCTATGAAGGCCAGCATATCATTTGCCTTCTTTACCACCTGCTGTACCTGCGCGCTTACCTTCAGTGACTGGTGTACGAGGACACCCAGGTCTCACTGCACATTCCCCTCTCCTAATTTATGGCCATTCAGATAATAGTCTGATTCTCGTTTTTGTTACCGAAGTGGATAACCTTGCATTTCTCCAAATTATACAGCATCTGCCATTTATTTTCCCACTCACTCAACTTGTCCAAATCCTGCTGAAGGATCTCTGCATCCTCCTCACAGCTCACCCTCCCACTCAACTTGGTGTCATCTGCAAATTTGGAGATATTACATTTTGTTCCCTCATCTAAATCATTAATATATATTGTGAATAGCTGGGGTCCCAGCACCGATCCCTGCGGGACCCCACTAGTCGCTGCCTGCCTATTTGAACAAGACCCATTAATTCCTACTCTTTGTTTCCTGTCTGCCAACCAGTTTTCTATCCATCTCAATACACTACCCCCAATCTTATGTGCTTTAATTTTAAACGCTAATCTCTTATGTGGGACTTTGACAAATGTCCAAATAAACCACATCGACTGGCTCCCCCTTGTCAACCCGACCAGTTACATCCTCAAAGAATTCCAGCAGATTTATCATACATGATTTTCCTTTCGTAAATCCATGCTGACTCTGTAAAACTTACATAAAGACAATTCCAAGGATAAAAAAACGGAATTGGCAAAGTGGACAGGATAAAAGGTGAGATGCTAGAGACACAGTGGTAGATAGTTACGGTGACATTTCAGAACTCTCAACAAAGCTATATTCCATTGAGGAAGAAAGTCTCTAGCAGAAGGATGCACCGTCCGTGGTGTTTGGAATTACAAAGCAGAGAATATTAATAATGGGCAGAGGGTTGGGATCGTTTGACAAATCAACAAAGGATGAGTTAAAAAAGAATTGAGATAGAAATTGGAGATAAAAGTAGCAGACAGTGTAAGAGCTGCTACAAGAATATACAAAGGAAGAAAGTGTCTAAAGGGAGCATTGGTCCCTTAGAGGGTGAGACGTGGGAGTTAATAATAGGAAACTAGGAAATGACAGAGGCTTTGAACAAGTATGTTGTATCAGTCTTATGAAGAAGACACAAAAAGTATCCCAAGATTAGTAGAAAATCAAGAGGCAAAGGGGAAGCAGGAATTTAAAACAATCCCTGGACAAAAATAATGGAAACCTAATGGGACTGAAGGCTGACATGTCCCTGGAACTAACAAAGATCTAATATCTGCATCCTCACGATTTAAAGGAAGTGGCTGCAGAGATCATGGATGCATTCGTTGTAATCTTCCAAAATTCCTCAGATTCCAGAAAGGTCTCAGCAGTTCGAAAAAACGCAAATGTAACACCTCTTTAAGAAAAGAGACAGAAACAGAAAGCAGGAAACTATAGACCAGTTAGTCTAACATCTGTCATTGGGAAAACATTAGAATTTATGAAGGAGGCCGTAGCAGGGCATTTAGAAAACCCGAATACAATTGGGCAGAGTCAACATGGTTTTGTGAAAGGGAAATTGCATTTGACAAATTCATTCGGCTTCTTTGACGATGTAATGGGAACCAGTAGATGTGAGGTACTTGGATTTCCAAAAGGGGCCACATCAAGGTAAGAGCACATTGTAATACAGCAAAATACTGCTGCTGCTGGAGTCTGAAACAAAAACAGAAGAAGTTGGAAAAATGTAGCAGCTCTGGCAGCATCTGTGGAGAGGGAATTGAGTTAACATTACGGGTTCGTATGACTCTCCTTCAGATCTAAAGAGAGGGAGAGATGTGTTGGACTATATACTGTACAAGAGGGGGTGGAGCATCTGGAGCAGAAAGAAGGTCAGTGATTGGTGGGACCTCGGAGAGATTGCAACAAAGATGTGCAGGTGATGAGTCAGAGGAAGCTGTTAATAGCAGGAGAAGGTGCAGGCTGTAAAAGGTAAGATATCAAAATGTGTAAATGGGAGAATTAAGGTCAGTGCTCAGAAAAAACAAAACTTAAGAGCAGAATGACAGATGGTCCAATGGTGGAGGGGGAGTTTGCATTGGGACAAAAATGTTTTGGATATTTAAAAGAAGGGTTAGACTGGAGGAGACCAGGTCATAGACTAACATAGAACATAGAACATAGAAAATACAGCACAGAACAGGCCCTTCGGCCCACGATGCTGCGCCGAACCTTTGTCCTAGATTAATCATAGATTATCATTGAATTTACAGTGCAGAAGGAGGCCATTCGGCCCTTTGAGTCTGCACCAGCTCTTGGAAAGAGCACCATACCCAAACTCAACACCTCCACCCAACACCAAGGGCAATTTGGACATTAAGGGCAATTTATCATTGGCCAATTCACCTAACCCGCACATCTTTGGACTGTGGGAGGAAACCGGAGCACCCGGAGGAAACCCACGCAGCCACGGGGAGGACGTGCAGACTCCGCACAGACAATGACCCAAGCCGGAATCGAACCTGGGACCATGGAGCTGTGAAGCAATTGTGCTATCCACAATGCTACCGTGCTGCCCTTAAGAACAAATAAATCTACATTATATCATTTTACCGTCATCCATGTACCTATCCAATAGCTGCTTGAAGGTCCCTAATGTTTCCGACTCAACTACTTCCACAGGCAGTGCATTCCATGCCCCCACTACTCTCTGGGTAAAGAACCTACCTCTGATATCCCTCCTATATCTTCCACCTTTCACCTTAAATTTATGTCCCCTTGTAATGGTGTGTTCCACCCGGGGAAAAAGTCTCTGACTGTCTACTCTATCTATTCCCCTGATCATCTTATAAACCTCAATCAAGTCGCCCCTCATCCTTCTCCGCTCTAATGAGAAAAGGCCTAGCACCCTCAACCTTTCCTCGTAAGACCTACTCTCCATTCCAGGCAACATCCTGGTAAATCTTCTTTGCACCTTTTCCAGAGCTTCCACATCCTTCCTAAAATGAGGCGACCAGAACTGTACACAGTACTCCAAATGTGGCCTTACCAAAGTTTTGTACAGCTGCATCATCACCTCACGGCTCTTAAATTCAATCCCTCTGTTAATGAACGCGAGCACACCATAGGCCTTCTTCACAGCTCTATCCACTTGAGTGGCAACTTTCAAAGATGTATGAACATAGACCCCAAGATCTCTCTGCTCCTCCACATTGCCAAGAACTCTACCGTTAACCCTATATTCCGCATTCATATTTGTCCTTCCAAAATGGACAACCTTACACTTTTCAGGGTTAAACTCCATCTGCCACTTCTCAGCCCAGCTCTGCATCCTATCTATGTCTCTTTGCAGCCGACAACAGCCCTCCTTACTATCCACAACTCCACCAATCTTTGTATCGTCTGCAAATTTACTGACCCACCCTTCAACTCCCTCATCCAAGTCATTAATGAAAATCACAAACAGCAGAGGACCCAGAACTGATCCCTGCGGTACGCCACTGGTAACTGGGATCCAGGCTGAATATTTGCCATCCACCACCACTCTCTGACTTCTATCGGTTAGCCAGTTCGTTATCCAACTGGCCAAATTTCCCACTATCCCATGCCTCCTTACTTTCTGCATAAGCCTACCATGGGGAACTTTATCAAATGCCTTACTAAAATCCATGTACACTACATCCACTGCTTTACCTTCATCCACATGCTTGGTCACCTCCTCAAAGAATTCAATAAGATTTGTAAGGCAAGACCTACCCCTCACAAATCCGTGCTGACTATCCCTAATCAAGCAGTGTCTTTCCAGATGCTCAGAAATCCTATCCTTCAGTACCCTTTCCATTACTTTGCCTACCACCGAAGTAAGACTAACTGGCCTGTAATTCCCAGGATTATCCCTAGTTCCTTTTTTGAACAGGGGCACGACATTCGCCATTCTCCAATCCCCTGGTACCACCCCTGTTGACAGTGAGGACGAAAAGATCATTGCCAACGGCTCTGCAATTTCATCTCTTGCTTCCCATAGAATCCTTGGATATATCCTGTCAGGCCCGGGGGACTTGTCTATCCTCAAGTTTTTCAAAATGCCCAACACATCTTCCTTCCTGACAAGTATTTCCTCGAGCTTACCAATCTGTTTCACACTGTCCTCTCCAACAATATCGCCCCTCTCATTTGTAAATACAGAAGAAAAATACTCATTCAAGACCTCTCCTATCTCTTCAGACTCAATACATAATCTCCCGCTACTGTCCTTGATCGGACCTACCCTCGCTCTAGTCATTCTCATATTTCTCACATATGTGTAAAAGGCCTTGGGGTTTTCCTTGATCCTACCCGCCAAAGATTGTTCATGCCCTCTCTTAGCTCTCCTAATCCCTTTCTTCAGTTCCCTCCTGGCTATCTTGTACCCCTCCAATGCCCTGTCTGAACCTTGTTTCCTCAGCCTTACATAAGTCACCTTTTTCCTCTTAACAAGACATTCAACCTCTCTTGTCAACCATGGTTCCCTCACTCGACCATCTCTTCCCTGCCTGACAGGGACATACATATCAAGGACACGTAGCACCTGTTCCTTGAACAAGTTCCACATTTCAATTGTGTCCTTCCCTGCCAGCCTATGATCCCAACTTATGCACTTCAATTCTTGTCTGACATCATAGTATTTACCCTTCCCCCAATTGTAAACCTTGCCTTGTTGCACGTACCTATCCCTCTCCATTACTAAAGTGAAAGTCACAGAATTGTGGTCACTATCTCCAAAATGCTCCCCCACTAACAAATCTATCACTTGCTCTGGTTCATTACCCAGTACTAAATCCAATATTGCCCCTCCTCTGGTCGGACAATCTACATACTGTGTTAGAAAAGCTTCCTGGACACACTGCACAAACACCACCCCATCCAAACTATTTGATCTAAAGAGTTTCCACTCAATATTTGGGAAGTTAAAGTCGCCCATGACTACTACCCTATGACTTCTGCACCTTTCCAAAATCTGTTTCCCAATCTGTTCCTCCACATCTCTGTTACTATTGGGGGGCCTATAGAAAACTCCTAACAAGGTGACTGCTCCTTTCCTATTTCTGACTTCAACCCATACTACCTCAATAGGGTGATACTCCTCGAACTGCCTTTCTGCAGCTGTTATACTATCTCTAATTAATAATGCCACCCCCCCACCTCTTTTACCACCCTCCCTAATCTTATTGAAACATCTATAACCAGGGACCTCCAACAACCATTTCTGCCCCTCTTCTATCCAAGTTTCCGTGATGGCCACCACATCGTAGTCCCAAGTACCGATCCATGCCTTAAGTTCACCCACCTTATTCCTGATGCTTCTTGCGTTGAAGTATACACACTTCAACCCATCTCCGTGCCTGCAAATACTCTCCTTTGTCAGTGTTCCCTTCCCCACTGCCTCATTACATGCTTTGGCGTCCTGAATATCGGCTACCTTAGTTGCTGGACTACAAATCCGGTTCCCATTCCCCTGGCAAATTAGTTTAAACCCTCCCGAAGAGTACTAGCAAACCTCCCTCCCAGGATATTGGTGCCCCTCTGGTTCAGATGCAACCCGTCCTGCTTGTACAGGTCCCACCTTCCCCAGAATGCGCTCCAATTATCCAAATACCTGAAGCCCTCCCTCCTACACCATTCCTGCAGCCACGTGTTCAACTGCACTCTCTCCCTATTCCTAGCCTCGCTATCACGTGGCACCGGCAACAAACCAGAGATGACAACTCTGTCTGTCCTGGCTTTCAACTTCCAGCCTAACTCCCTAAACTTGTTTATTACCTCCACACCCCTTTTCCTACCTATGTAGGAAACTTAACTTAACGTTGTGGAACTTAACGTCGAGTCCGGAGGGCTGTAACGTTCCTAATCGGAAGATGAAATTGCTGCTCCTCCAGTTTGTGTTCTGCTTCACTGGGAAAATGCAGCAGGCTAAGGATGGAATGGGATTAAGATGCTGAGTTGAAATAGCGAAGGTGTTCTGCAAAGCAGTTACCCAGTCTGCGTTTAGTCTCCCCAACGTCGCGACCACCGCATTGGGAGCAGTGAATAATTAGGAAGGCAAAGGGGGTGGAGTATAAAAACGGAGAAGTTTTGCTCCAACTATACATGGCATTGGCGAGACTAACCTGGAGAACCGTGCAGTTCTGGTCACCTTATGAAGGAGGGATTGGGAGAGTTCAGAGAAAGTTCACTCGGCGGATTCCTGAGGTGAAGGGGTTTGTCTGATGAGTAAAGGGAAAGCAGATAGAGCTTCTACCTGGAGTTAATGGGAGGTGATCTTAATGAAACATGGAGGATTCTGAGAGATTGTTTTCCCTCATTGGAGGAATCTCGAGCTAGCGGATACGCTTTCAGAATAAGGCCTCTCCCAAGAAGGGGATGATGAGGAATTTCCTCTCTCAGAGGGGAACTCTCTGCACCTACCGAGCATGGACGTTGCCATGGTAACTGTATCAATACTAATCCCACCAGATCGCAAAACTCAGTGAGCCCAATTTTCAAAGTTGAAAATCCGACCGCAATTCGTACTTACAGTTTCTGGATCCCTTTGCTGTTCCATGAAAGCGGAGAATTCCACAAGCCGGATTTTTGGGGTTCCGATGCATCGACCCTGCCAGGCTGGGTGGGAACTGACTGGCGAACGACCCATAGAAGCACCGTCATATCCTGGATAGGAGAATCACAGTTTCAAATTTATTCATTCATGTGTCAAGTGGCTGTATCATCCGTGTCCAGGATTATACTCCCTCCCAGCAACTCCTACATTACATTTAGGTAATCATTCAGCAGGACTCTGTACCACATATTGCAAAATCTTCTTCGGACAAAATCAATATGGATGATGTACCACGTTTATCTGAGCTAATTATTGCACACATCTGACAGATTGCCTTAATCAGCCAAACATCGAGAAAATGTTAGTGAGCCCTAGGTCAACAGTCTACATCAAGAATAACACAGTGTCCACACACCAGCGTACATCAAGAATACCACACAGAGTCAACACCAACATTGTACATCAAGAATACCACACAGAGTCAACACCAACATTGTACATCAAGAATACCACACAGAGTCAACATCAACAGTGTACATCAAGAATACCATAAAGTGTCCACACCAACAGTTTACATCAAGAATACCACACAAAGCGCACACCAACAATATACATCGAGAATACCACAGTGTCAACACCAACAGTGTACATCAAGAATAGCACACAGAGTCAACACCAACAGTGTACATCGGGAATACCACAGTGCCCACACCACCAGTGTACATCAAGAATACCACAGAATCCACACCAACAGTGTACATCGGGAATACCACAGTGTCCACACCAACAGTGTACATCGGGAATACCACAGTGCCCACACCACCAGTGTACATCAAGAATACCACAGAATCCACACCAACAGTGTACATCGGGAATACCAGTGTCCACACCAACAGTGTACATCGGGAATACCACAGTGTCCACACCAACAGTGTACATCAAGAATACCACACAGTGTCTACACCAACAGTATACATCAACCCTTACCAACTTTTACAGATGCACCATAGAAAGCATCCTATCGGGCTGCATCACAGCCTGGTATGGCAACTGCTCGGCCCAGGACCGCAAGAAACTTCAGAGAGTCGTGAACACCGCCCAGTCCATCACACGAACCTGCCTCCCATCCATTGACTCCATCTACACCTCCCGCTGCCTGGGGAAAGCGGGCAGTACAATCAAAGACCCCTCCCACCCGGCTTACTCACTCTTCCAACTTCTTCCATCGGGCAGGAGATACAGAAGTCTGAGAACACGCATGAACAGACTCAAAAACAGCTTCTTCCCCACTGTCACCAGACTACTAAATGACCCTCTTATGGACTGACCTCATTAACACTACACCCTGTATGCTTCATCCGATGCCAGTGCTTATGTAGTTACATTGTATATGTTGTGTTGCCCTATTATGCATTTTCTTTTATTCCCTTTTCTTCTCACGTACTTAATGATCTGTTGAGCTGCTCGCAGAAAAATACTTTTCACTGTACCTCGGACAATAAACAAATCCAATCCAATCCAATGTACATCAAGAATACCAGTGTCCACACCAACAGTGTACATCAAGAATACCACACAAAGTCCACACCAGTGTACATCAAGAATACCACACAGTGTACATCAAGAATACCACATAGTGTCAACACCACCACTGTACATCAAGAATACCACACAAAGCCAACACCAGTGTACATCCAGAATACCACAGTGTCCTCACCAACAGTGTACATCAAGAACACCACACAGTGTCCACACCAACAGTATACATCAAGAATACAAGAGTGTCAACACCAATAGTGTACATCAAGAATACCACACAGAGTCAATATGCCAACAGTGTACATCAAGAGTATCACACAGAGGCAACACCACACAGTGTCCTCACCAACAGTGTACATCAAGAATACAAGAGTGTCAACACCAATAGTGTGCATCAAGAATACCACACAGAGGCAACACCACACAGAGCCCACACCAACAGTGTACATCAAAAAACCACAGTGTCCACACCAACAGTGTACATCGAGAATACCACAGTGTCAACACCAACAGTGTACATCGAGAATACCACACAAAGCCCACACCAGTGTACATCTAGAATACCAGTGTCCTCACCAACAGTGTACATCAAGAATACCAGTGTCAACACCAACAGTGTACATCAAGAATACCAGTGTCAACACCAACAGTGTACATCGGGAATACCACGGTGTCAACACCAACAGTGTACATCAAGAATACCAGTGTCCTCACCAACAGTGTACATCAAGAATACCACACAAAGTCCACACCAGTGTACATCAAGAATACCACACAGTGTCCTCACCAACAGTGTACATCAAGAATACCACACAAAGTCCACACCAGTGTACATCAAGAATACCATACAGTGTCCTCACCAACAGTGTACATCGAGAATACCACACAAAGCCCACACCAGTGTACATCTAGAATACCACAGTGTCAACACCAACAGTGTACATCGAGAATACCACACAAAGCCCACACCAGTGTACATCTAGAATACCAGTGTCAACACCAACAGTGTACATCAAGAATACCAGTGTCAACACCAACAGTGTACATCAAGAATACCACACAGTGTCAACACCAACAGTGTACATCAAGAATACCACACAAAGTCCACACCAGTGTACATCAAGAATACCACACAGTGTCCTCACCAACAGTGTACATCAAGAATACCACACAAAGCCCACACCAGTGTACATCTAGAATACCAGTGTCAACACCAACAGTGTACATCAAGAATACCAGTGTCAACACCAACAGTGTACATCAAGAATACCATACAGTTCCCACACCAAATCAAGACTGTTTAACATGAAAGCAAATTTTCTTACCCAGGATTGGAGCATGGCTTAAACTTGGCTGAACAACAAATGGTTGGTGGATGAAAGGTTTGACACTGCAAAGTAAAGATACGGAAATTAAGAAAAACAATAACACCAGCAGCTTCCCTCTGCCTGTTTTGATTCCTCTGAAAACACAGGGTCAATCCCATCAAATTGACAACATCTCATCTCAAACAGAGGTTTACAAAGGTTCCCTGATGTAAGTTGGAAATTCAAACTCCTGCAGCCAACATTCCTCCTGAAGTCAGTCAGCAGGAGACACAAGCAACACGAGGACAGGACTCTCCTGTTGGTCAGTGTTCCCACACAGTACAGATAAATCAGAAATGCAGAAAACACAAACTCATTCCAACGTGAACCCGTGTTTTGAGACTTAGCAGTTTGATGTAAAATTGGTGCAATCTGTGCTCAAAGGAGCGGAAGAGACATAACACAAGAGTAAGGAACAGAAAGTATTAGATGTGGTCAGGGTTAAGATGAAATGCAATAAGATCAAATCAAATTTAGTGTCTATGTAAAAGCTCAATGTATTGAATATCTGCTTTGTAAACTGCAGCTGCAAATAGCTGTGCAAAAACATTAGAGCAGTAATAATGTAACTGGGGGAGCTAATGTAAATGTTGCCACAGTCACAGAGGACAATAGGCCGCTCTCCCCTTTAAGAGCTGCCTGGTGCTGCTTTAACCTGAGGATCACCACAGCTCCGGCGAGGGGCAAGGCTGAGAAGGCGAATAGCTTCAGTCGGTGAGGGAATTGAACCCGCGTTGTTGGCGTTGCTCTGTATCATAGCCAACTGAGCTAATGGGGTAAAGAGTTGGGGAGGGGCAGAATGAGAGTTTCTAAAGTGTGGTCAGGAGAATTTTCTTTTTTTTTTTTAAACAAACAATTTTATTGAGGTATTTTTTGGCATTGTAAACAGTCACAGATAACAGAAATGTGCAAACATCAATATAAAACCAATACTTCAATCAAACCATACTGCACATGCCCGCTCCTCTCCCATAGACACTACCCGCCTATTTATCCCTCCTACTCTACTCTAATCTCCCCCCCCCCCGCTGACGTTCACTCTCCTGCGAAGAGGTCGATGAATGGTTGCCACCTTCGGGCGAACCCCAGTACAGATCCCCTCAAGGCAAACTAAATTTTTTCCATACCCAGAAAACTTGACATGTCCGAAAGCCATAGTTCGGTCTTCGGGGGTTTTGAGTCGCTCCATGACAGCAGTATCCGCCGCCGGGCTGTTAGGGAAGCAAAGGCCAGAACATCTGCCTCTTTCTCCCCCTGGACTCCCTGGTCTTCCGAAACCCTGAAAATTGCCACCCCTGGACTCATCACCACCCTTGTTTTCAGCACCCGGGACATGACCCCCGCAAATCCCTCCCAGTACCACCTAAGCTTAGGGCATGCCCAAAACATGTGAACGTGGTTCGCTGGTCCTCCCGCGCATCTAGCGCACTTGTCCTGTACCCCAAAGAATTTGCTCATCCGAGCTACCGTCATGTGGGCCCGGTGAACAACCTTAAATTGAATCAGGCCGAGCCTGGCACATGTTGCGGTTGAGTTTACCCTACTTAGGGCTTCCGCCCACAGCCTGTCCTCCATCTCCCCGCCAAACTCCTCCTCCCATTTGAGTTTCAGTTCCTCCGTCTCGGACTCTTCCCCCTTCGTGAGCACCTTGTAAATATCCGAGTCTCTACCCTCCCCTCCTTCTCCTCTAGAGACTATTCTGTCCTGGATCCCTATTGGCGGGAGGCGTGGGACGGATGGGACCTGTCTGCATACAAAGTCCCGCATCTGTAAGTACCTAAAGTCATTTCCCCTTACCAGCCCAAACTTCTCCTCCAAGCCCCTCAAACTCGCAAAGCTCCCCTCCAGGAACATATCGCCCAACCTCCCCACCCCCATGTTCGAAACCCTCCATCCATGTCCCCGGGGGCGAATCGATGGTTATCACATATTGGAGCCCAGAAAGACGCACTCCCCTCCCACATGCCTCCTCCACTGGCCCCATATCCTCAGGGCCGCCCCCACTACCGGGCTGGTGGAGTACCTGGCCGGCGACAGCGGTAGGGGAGCCGTGACCAGGGCTGCCAAACTGGTGCCCCTGCACGAAGCCGCCTCCATCCACTCCCAGATAGACCCCGTACCCACCATCCACTTCCTTATCGTGGCTATGTTAGCCGCCCAGTAGTAGTTGATCAGACTCGGCAATGCCAGTCCCCCCCTCGCTGCGACTCCCTTCAAGCATCGCCTTCCTCACCCGCGGGGATTTTCCCGCCCAGACAAAGCTCATGATGATTTTGCCAGTCCTTTTGAAGAAGGACCGTGGGATAAAGATCGGGAGGCACTGGAAGATGAACAGAAATCTAGGGAGGATTGTCATCTTCACCGTCTGCACCCTCCCCGCCAGTGACAGCGGGAGTGCATCCCATCTCCGAAACTCCCTCTTCATTTGTTCCACCACCCTAGTCAAATTTAACTGATGCAACCTGCCCCAGTCTCGTGCCACCTGTATCCCCAAGTACCGGAAACTTTCCCCAACCAGCCTAAATGGCAGCTCCTTCAGCCTATTCTCCTGGCCCCTTGCCTGCGCCACAAACATCTCACTCTTGGCCATATTTAATTTGTACCCTGAAAACCGGCCAAACTTCCTCAGTGTTTCCAGGATATTGTCCATCCCGGCCAGTGGGTCCGACACATACAGGAGCAGGTTGTCCGCATAGAGAGAGACCCTATGCTCCACCCGCCCCCCCCCCCCTAGTCATTCCCTTCCACCCCTTCGCAGCTCTCAACGCCATCGCCAATGGCTCTATGGCCAGCGCGAACAGCAACGGGGAGAGTGGGCACCCCTGTCTGGTCCCACGGTGTAGTCTGAAATAATCTGACATTATCCTGTTCATCCTAACGCTAGCTTTTGGGGCCTGGTACAATAGTCTGACCCAATTAACCAGTCCCTCCCTGAACCCAAACCGTCCAAGCACCTCCCACAAATAGCCCCACTCCACCCGGTCGAAGGCCTTCTCAGCGTCCATTGCCACCACCACCTCCACCTCCTTGCCCGTCGGGGGCATCATGATCACATTAAGCAATCTTCTCAAGTTAGCTGTCAGCTGCCTGCCTTTCACAACCCCTGTCTGATCGTCCCCAATCACCTCCGGTACGCAGTCCTCAATTCTAATCGCCAGGACCTTGGCCAGGAGCTTGACATCTACATCGATCAGGGAGATTGGCCTGTATGACCCGCAGGATTCCGGGTCCTTGTCCCGCTTCAGTATCAGCGGGATGGTGCCTTGCGACATCGTCGGTGGCAGGGTCCCTCTGTCCCTTGCCTCATTAAAAACCCTTGTCAGGACCGGTCCCACTATCTCCGAGAACTTCTTGTAAAACTCTACTGGGTATCCATCCGGTCCCGGGGCTTTCCCCGACTGCATGGCCTTTAGGCCCCCCAATATCTCCTCCGCTCTAATCGGGGCCCCTAGCCCGTCCACTAGTCCCTGCCTACTTTTGGGAAGGTTAGTCCATCCAGGAACCTTTTCATCTCCTCCGGGGGTTCTGAAGTGTACAGCTTACTATAGAAGTCCCGAAATACCTTATTCAGTCTTGCCGGGTCCTCCACTCTGCTCCCCTCCCCATCAACCACTCTACTTATTTCCCTGGCCACCTCCCTCTTCCTGAGTTGCTGCGCTAGCAATCTGCTGGCCTTCTCCCCATGCTCATACACCACTTCCCTCGCCTTCCTAAGTTGTTCCACGGCCCTACTCGTGGATAGCACCCCCAGTTCCACCTGCAATCTCCGTCTCTCCCCGAGTAGGTCCTCCCCCGGGGACCCCGCATGCTCCTCGTCTATCCGGTGAATTTCCCTAACCAATCTGTCCATTTCTGCTCTGTCCACCCCGACCCTCTGACCCCGAATTGAGATCAGCTCCCCCCTCACTACTGCCTTCAGCGCCTCCCACAGGGTCGCTGCTGAAACCTCCCCCATATCGTTCACCTGCAAGTAATTTTGCATACACTTCCGCAGTCTCTCACATATCCCCTCCTCCGACAACAGTCCTACGGCTAACCTCCATTGTGGGCGTTGGTAATTCGCCCCCCCCCCCGACCTGCAGGTCCACCCAGTGCGGGGCATGGTCCGAGATAGTGATTGCCGAGTATTCCGTATTCTTTACCTCCCCGACACAGTCCCTGCTCACGATAAAAAAATCAATCCTAGAATACACTTTATGAACATGCGAATAAAACGAGTAGCCCCTTCCCGTCAGCTGTCTGGCTCTCCATGGGTCCACAGCCCCCATTTGCTCCATGAACCCTTTCAGCTCCCTTGCCATTGCTGGGAGTCTGCCCGTTCTGGGACATGACCGGTCCAGCCCCGGGTCAAGGACCGTATTAAAGTCCCCCCCCCATTATCAACTTACGTGGGTCTAGGTCCGGGATCTTCCCCAGCAGTCATTTGATAAAGTCAACGCCGTCCCAGTTCGATAGTGAGAGTTTGGTGACCGAGGGAGTTAGATGAGGAGGGAGTAAGGTGCTCCTTTCATTTTGTTTCCGACATTTCCGCAAAGAGTGCGAAGAGAGCCAGGAGTTTACAGAAAGTGTAGCTGACTGGGAGCAGGGTCGGAGGGCGGAGATCTAGTTAGTCCACAGGGCAGCTATATTCTGTCAGGTAAGAGGGGATGGAGGCTAGGCCAGTTACATGCTCCTCCTGTAGGATGTGGGTGGTGAGGGATACCACCGGTGTCCCCACTGACTATACCTGCGGGAAGTGCACCCAACTTCAGCTCCTCAAAGACCGTGTTAGGGAACTGGAGCTGAAGCTGGATGAACTTTGGATCATCCGGGAGGCAGAGGGGGTGATTGAGAAGAGTTACAAGGAGGTAACCACACCCAAGGTACAGGACAAGAATAGCTGGGTTACAGTCAGGGGGGAAAAAACAAACAGGCAGAAAGTGCAGGGATCCCTCGTGGCCGTTCCCCTTCAAAACAAGTATACCGTTTTGGATGCTGTTGGGGGGGATGACCTACCGGGGGAAGGCCCTAGCGGCCAGGTCTCTGGCACTGAGTCTGGCTCTGGAAGGGAAGGGGGGAGAATAGAAAAGCAATAGTTGTAGGAGATTCAATGGTTAGGGGAATAGATAGGAGATTCTGTGGTCGCGAGCGAGACACCCGGAAGGTATGTTGCCTCCCGGGTGCCAGGGCCAGGGATGTCTCGGATCGTGTCTTCAGGAGGATCCTTAAGATGGAGGGTGAGCAGCCAGAAGTCGTGGTGCACATTGGTACCAACGACATAGGTAGGAAAAGGGGTGTGGAGGTAATAAACAAGTTTAGGGAGTTAGGCTGGAAGTTAAAAGCCAGGACAGACAGAGTTGTCATCTCTGGTTTGTTGCCGGTGCCACGTGATAGCGAGGCTAGGAATAGGGAGAGAGTGCAGCTGAACACGTGGCTGCAGGAATGGTGTAGGAGGGAGGGCTTCAGGTATTTGGATAATTGGAGCGCATTCTGGGGAAGGTGAGACCTGTACAAGCAGGACGGGTTGCATCTGAACCAGAGGGGCACCAATATCCTGGGAGGGAGGTTTTCTAGTACTCTTCGGGAGGGTTTAAACTAATTTGGCAGGGGAATGGGAACCGGATTTGTAGTCCAGCAACTAAGGTAGCCGATATTCAGGACGCCAAAGCGTGTAATGAGGCAGTGGGGAAGGGAACACTGACAAAGGAGAGTACTTGCAGGCACTAAGATGGGTTGAAGTGTGTATACTTCAACGCAAGAAGCATCAGGAATAAGGTGGGTGAACTTAAGGCATGGATCGGTACTTGGGACTACGATGTGGTGGCCATCACGGAAACTTGGATAGAAGAGGGGCAGAAATGGTTGTTGGAGGTCCCTGGTTATAGATGTTTCAATAAGATTAGGGAGGGTGGTAAAAGAGGTGGGGGGGGTGGCATTATTAATTAGAGATAGTATAACAGCTGCAGAAAGGCAGTTCGAGGAGTATCACCCTATTGAGGTAGTATGGGTTGAAGTCAGAAATAGGAAAGGAGCAGTCACCTTGTTAGGACTTTTCTACAGGCCCCCCAATAGTAACAGAGATGTGGAGGAACAGATTGGGAAACAGATTTTGGAAAGGTGCAGAAGTCATAGGGTAGTAGTCATGGGCGACTTTAACTTCCCAAATATTGAGTGGAAACTCTTTAGATCAAATAGTTTGGATGGGGTGGTGTTTGTGCAGTGTGTCCAGGAAGCTTTTCTAACACAGTATGTAGATTGTCCGACCAGAGGAGGGGCAATATTGGATTTAGTACTGGGTAATGAGCCTGGGCAAGTGATAGATTTGTTAGTGGGGGAGCATTTTGGAGATAGTGACCACAATTCTGTGACTTTCACTTTAGTAATGGAGAGGGATAGGTACGTGCAACAGGGCAAGGTTTACAATTGGGGGAAGGGTAAATACGATGTTGTCAGACAAGAATTGAAGTGCATAAGTTGGGAACATAGGCTGGCAGGGAAGGACACAAGTGAAATGTGGAACTTGTTCAAGGAACAGGTACTACGTGTCCTTGATATGTATGTCCCTGTCAGGCAGGGAAGAGATGGTCGAGTGAGGGAACCATGGTTGACAAGAGAGGTTGAATGTCTTGTTAAGAGGAAAAAGGTGACTTATGTAAGGCTGAGGAAACAAGGTTCAGACAGGGCATTGGAGGGATACAAGATAGCCAGGAGGGAACTGAAGAAAGGGATTAGGAGAGCTAAGAGAGGGCATGAACAACCTTTGGCGGGTAGGATCAAGGAAAACCCCAAGGCCTTTTACACATATGTGAGAAATATGAGAATGACTAGAGCGAGGGTAGGTCCGATCAAGGACAGTACCTGGAGATTGTGTATTGAGTCTGAAGAGATAGGAGAGGTCTTGAACGAGTACTTTTCTTCTGTATTTGCAAATGAGAGGGGCGATATTGTTGGAGAGGACAGTGTGAAACAGATTGGTAAGCTCGAGGAAATACTTGTTAGGAAGGAAGATGTGTTGGGCATTTTGAAAAACTTGAGGATAGACAAGTCCCCTGGGCCTGACGGGATATATCCAAGGATTCTATGGGAAGCAAGAGATGAAATTGCAGAGCCGTTGGCAATGATCTTTTCGTCCTCACTGTCAACAGGGGTGGTACC
This sequence comes from Scyliorhinus torazame, assembly GCF_047496885.1. Lineage (NCBI taxonomy): Eukaryota > Metazoa > Chordata > Chondrichthyes > Carcharhiniformes > Scyliorhinidae > Scyliorhinus > Scyliorhinus torazame. Next base: position 41,052,468 of record NC_092735.1, read on the forward strand.
AGGGGATTGGAGAGTGGCGAATGTCGTGCCCCTGTTCAAAAAAGGGACTAGGGATAACCCTGGGAATTACAGGCCAGTTATTCTTACTTCGGTGGTAGGCAACGTAATGGAAAGGGTACTGAAGGATAGGATTTCTGAGCATCTGGAAAGACACTGCTTGATTAGGGATAGTCAGCACGGATTTGTGAGGGGTAGGTCTTGCCTTACAAATCTTATTGAATTCTTTGAGGAGGTGACCAAGCATGTGGATGAAGGTAAAGCAGTGGATGCAGTGTACATGGATTTTAGTAAGGCATTTGATAAAGTTCCCCATGGTAGGCTTATGCAGAAAGTAAGGAGGCATGGGATAGTGGGAAATTTGGCCAGTTGGATAACGAACTGGTTAACGATAGAAGTCAGAGAGTGGTGGTGGATGGCAAATATTCAGCCTGGATCCCAGTTACCAGTGGCGTACCGCAGGGATCAGTTCTGGGTCCTCTGCTGTTTGTGATTTTCATTAATGACTTGGATGAGGGAGTTGAAGGGTGGGTCAGTAAATTTGCAGACGATACGAAGATTGGTGGAGTTGTGGATAGTAAGGAGGGCTGTTGTCGGCTGCAAAGAGACATAGATAGGATGCAGAGCTGGGCTGAGAAGTGGCAGATGGAGTTTAACCCTGAAAAGTGTGAGGTTGTCCATTTTGGAAGGACAAATATGAATGCGGAATACAGGGTTAACGGTAGAGTTCTTGGCAATGTGGAGGAGCAGAGAGATCTTGGGGTCTATGTTCATACATCTTTGAAAGTTGCCACTCAAGTGGATAGAGCTGTGAAGAAGGCCTATGGTGTGCTCGCGTTCATTAACAGAGGGATTGAATTTAAGAGCCGTGAGGTGATGATGCAGCTGTACAAAAACTTTGGTAAGGCCACATTTGGAGTACTGTGTACAGTTCTGGTCGCCTCATTTTAGGAAGGATGTGGAAGCTTTGGAAAAGGTGCAAAGAAGATTTACCAGGATGTTGCCTGGAATGGAGAGTAGGTCTTACGAGGAAAGGTTGAGGGTGCTAGGCCTTTTCTCATTAGAACGGAGAAGAATGAGGGGCGACTTGATAGAGGTTTATAAGATGATCAGGGGAATAGATAGAGTAGACAGTCCAGAGACTTTTTCCCCGGGTAGAACAAACCATTACAAGGGGACATAAATTTAAGGTGAAAGGTGGAAGATATAGGAGGGATATCAGAGGTAGGTTCTTTACCCAGAGAGTAGTGGGGGCATGGAATGCACTGCCTGTGGAAGTAGTTGAGTCGGAAACATTAGGGACCTTCAAGCAGCTATTGGATAGGTACATGGATTACAGTAAAATGATAGTGTAGATTTATTTGTTCTCAAGGGCAGCACGGTAGCATTGTGGATAGCACAATTGCTTCACAGCTCCAGGGGTCCCAGGTTCGATTCCGGCTTGGGTCACTGTCTGTGCGGAGTCTGCACGTCCTCCCCATGTCTGCGTGGGTTTCCTCCGGGTGCTCCGGTTTCCTCCCACAGTCCAAAGATGTGCGGGTTAGGTGAATTGGCCAATGATAAATTGCCCTTAATGTCCAAATTGCCCTTGGTGTTGGGTGGAAGTGTTGAGTTTGGGTAGGGTGCTCTTTCCAAGAGCCGGTGCAGACTCAAAGGGCCGAATGGCCTCCTTCTGCACTGTAAATTCAATGATAATCTATGATTAATCTAGGACAAAGGTTCAGCACAACATCGTGGGCCGAAGGGCCTGTTCTGTGCTGTATTTTTCGATAGTTCGGAGCATATAACGTTCACCAGCACCACTCTTCTCCCCTCCAGCTTGCCCCTTACCATAAGGAATCTGCCCCCGCCGTCTGCGACTAACGCCCTCCGCCTCAAATTGAACCCGCTTATTGATCATAATTGCTACCCCCCTGGACTTAGAATCCAAGTCCCAGTGGAAGACCTGGCTGATCCAGCCCCTCCTCAGTCTAGTCTGGTCAGATACTTTCAGATGTGTCTCCTGCAACATAATTACGTCCGCCTTTAGAGCCGCAAATGCGCGAACACACGTGCCCTTTTAACTGGCCCATTTAGTCCCCCGACATTCCAGGTGATCAGCCTGGTTGGGGGCACAATACCACCCCCCCCCCCCCCCCCCCCCCCCCCCGCCAGTCAGCCATACCCTTTCTCGGGCCCGCCCCCGGCCCATGCACCGTGCCATTCCTGGCTCGCCTCTTGGCCGCCTCCACCCCCGACCACCTTTCCATTACCTACTTCAGATCCCCCCCACGTCAGCAAAATAACTCCCCCCCCCCCCCCCCACTCCCCCTAGCAACATCCCCCGATAACCCCAGCCCTGCCATTCACTGGCTGTATTCTCCCCCCCACCTGACTCCTTTGACTAGCCAATCTGCTAGCCCGGTGACTCATCGCTCCGGCGCCCCCTTGTCTCAGTCCCATTGTTTCCCCGACCTCATATCCCCCCTCCCCAGCACACCGTCCCCCCCTCCGACCCACTGGAGCAGTCTCACTAAGATGGGAAAGATCAAACAAGATGTAAACATCAAACGGCCCACAAAAAATACACCACAAGGCACCTTTAAAGCAGTGAACAGTCGACCTGCAGTCCAGGCACAGTAAGCGTCCTTCAATCAGTAATTCTCAGGCCCTAGCTTGCGTCCGTGGGACCTTTTTCGAGACCAGCCCCCTGATCCCTCACAAAGTCCATCGCTTCTTCGGGCTCGGAGGAGTAGTGGTGTTGGCCTTGATGCGTAACCCAAAGACGGGCCGGGAAGAGCAGACCAAACTTCACGTGCTTTTTGAACAACACCTCCTTAACTTGTTTACAGGCTGCTCGCCGCCTGGCCACCTCCTGGCTTAGGTCCTGGTAAATGCGAAGGACACGGTTATTCCCCGTGCTGCTCTTAGCGCTCTCTGCCCCACTGCAGCACCCGCTCCTTCTCCACAAATCTGTGGAACCTGATCACCATCGGACGGGGGGGGGGGGGGGCCCGGACGCACCTGTCTCGCCTGTACTCTGTGTGCCCCCTCCAGCTCCGGCGGTCGGGGGTGGGACGGGGGGCGGGGGGGGGGGGGCCGACGCACCTGCCTCGCCCGTACTCTGTGTGCCCCCTCCAGCTCCGGCGGTCGCGGACGGGCTTCAGCCCCCATCAGCTGCATCTACAAGTCCCGCACGAACGCTGTGGCATCAGCTCCCTCCGCCCCTCCGGGAGGCCGATGATCCTCAGATTTTGTCTACGGGCTCTATTTTCCAGCTCCTCCACTCTGTCCAGCAGTCTTCTCTGTCTCTCCTTCAACCCGTCGACTTCTAGCGCAGCAATCGGCTGCGCGACCTCCTGCTCCTCCACCACCTCCCCCAGCTCCTTAACTTTATCATCCTGGGCATCCAATCTCTGGTTCAGCTGATCCACTGCCTTCTGAAGTGGGTCCAAGTTATCCCTCTTCAAAGACTCAAAACTGCTCTTTATCCACCCGCAGCATGTTTTGCAGCGCCTGCTGGATCGCCGGGTCCCAAGTCCGCAGGTCCGCCATCTTTGCTCCCGGGTCAGCTTCCCCTGCACCTTGCCTTTGTCCCTTCCTCTCCCGTTTGCGCTGCTTTCTGCTCTCCCGCAGTTCCATGCAGCTCTGCTCGTTCCTTAGCCCCCCATGGCTGTCCTTCCAGCGCTCCGCAGCCCGCAAAACCAGGAACCAGGTCCTCAAATCCCGCCGGAGTGAGAGCCCCGAATGTGCGGCTCACTCACTCATTGCTGCCACCGGCCAGCAGAATTTTCTGAAACAGTTTCTGACCCAACAAAGGGGGAAGGATTATTCTCATTCTGTGGGGTGAGGAGGGTCAAGAGAATCACGTATCAGGCGGGAACAATGATTATCGTATTTAGAAGTTTAGGTTAGCTGTGGAAATGAATAAGGAGCAGTCAATAAAGATATTTCATTCAGGTGTTAGTCTTTCTCCAAGAGGATTTGAGTACAAGACGAGGGGTCTCGCTTCAATCGTATAGAAGCTTGGTTGGAGCGCACCTGGAGTATTGTGGGCAGTTTTGGACCCCTGACCTCAGATGTTACTGCCATTGAGGGAGAGCGACAAAGGTTCATCACTTGTTCCAGGGATGGTTGGGACTGGCTAATGAAGAGAGATTGTGGAGCAAACTGGGCCTATTGTCCAGAGTTTCAAGAATGAGGGGTCATCTCATTGAAACCGACAAAATAGAACATCGAACATAGAAAATACAGCACAGAACAGGCCCTTCGGCCCACGATGTTGTGCCGAACCTTTGTCCTAGATTAATCATAGATTATCATTGAATTTACAGTGCAGAAGGAGGCCATTCGGCCCTTTGAGTCTGCACCGGCTCTTGGAAAGAGCACCCTACCCAAACTCAACACCTCCACCCAACCCCAAGGGCAATTTTGGACATTAAGGGCAATTTATCATTTATCATCAAGGGCATTTATTAAAATACTTAAAGGGATAGACAGGGTAGATGCAGGTAAGATGTGTCCGGTGGTTAGGGAGTCTAGAACGAGGGGGCACAATTTCCCAATAAGGGGGAAGCCACTTAGGGCTGTGATGAGGAGAAATGTCTTCATCCAGAGGGTTGTGAATCTTTGGAATTCTCTGTCCCAGAGGTTGCTCAGTCTGTTTAAAGTAGAGATTGATAGATTCCTGATGAACAATAATGTAAAGAGTTCCTGTTCCGATGTAGGTTCACTGGGGGTGAGAACAGACCTGTCTGAGGTCATCAAAAATTGGAGGCACAGTTGTAAAGTACAACGGGAAACCTTCATTGAGGAAATGGTTCAGGGACAGCGGAGGAACATTCCAATGAGGGGGAAGGATAAAATAAAAAATCCTGAGCTCCCTGAATGATGAAACAGATAGAGGGTGTGGATGACCGAGGTCAGGTGGTTAGTACATGGAAACCAGGTTGAATATAAAGTTCACTGGGGAAGTGAAAAAAGAAATGTGTGAGTAAAGAGGGAGTATGACAAGACCTGGTATATAACATCAAATTCAACTCAGGATTCTTCAGTCAGCATAACCATAATGAAAGGATTGGGAAAGGTGGGTAGGGATAATAAATCACCAAAAAGGATGTGCCTGGAGGAAAAGATTTTGCTGAGGCTCTGAATGACTTGGAACATTAACTCGGTTTCTTTCCACGGACGGGCCTGCTATTTTCATTCCAGATTTCCACAATCCACAGTATTTTTTACTGAACAATTACTTTGCATCTATCTTTAGCAAGGAGGAATCACTGCTCCCAGCTTCCTGTCATTCACGGTCTCCACGCTGCCACCCTGACTTTTATTAACCAGTTTGAGCTGTGCTGGCAGACCCGATAGGTGACATTTTAAATGTCTTGCGGGTCAGGAATCGGAGGACTCAGATTGAAGGGGATTGGCAAACGAACCAACAGCGATGAGAGGGAAACTGTTTTACACAGCAAGTGGCTAGGATTTGGAATGCGCTGTCTGAGAGTGCGGTGGTAGCAGGCTCAATCGAGCCAAAGGAGAACTGGGTAAATCTGAAGAGGTAACATTTTCATGGCGATTGAGAAAAATGGTCAGGGTAATGAGATTGGCTGAGTCACTCTTGGAGCGAGCTGACACTGACCTGACCCTCCTCATCAAATAACCTCCTCTGTACTGGGATTACTAACTATATTCTATGATTCTATGAAATCTGCAGTTGGTGCAATTTTCTACAACAAGTAGCCTGATGGAAAGTTGGGCAGTACAAGTTTCATCTTTGGTCTGAGCTGAACCTGGATGGTACAGAATTGATGCTATTCCTGATGGACGTTAGTGTCCCCGGATTAGAGTTGGGGAAAGTCCGATTGCTTCTAATCAGCACTTGGTGACTCCTGCTAGACAATACACGCGTGGATATTGCTGGGGATGTGAATGCAACATACACCATGTTTGAATAACCCAGCCAAGTTTGCCATAGGAGGTCACAGAGCATGTTTGACAACTGAACATACGCCAGTAATAGTCGGCACCTTCAGGAAAGGCAGGGGGAAAGGGTGCAAGAACAAATATAGGTTTTTAAGAACAATCCAGCAGGATAAAGTGCGGGAAATCTTGCAGGAAACAAACCTAAACTTTCTGAACTTTGAACTGCATTTGTAAAACATCTGAATGTCAAGTTGCTGTGGAGTTATGAATGAAACCCTTACTGCACTCTCTGCTATCTAGAACGGCACCTACTCTGGTGAGGAGCTTGCTTCACCCGAAGTTACAGCACCCGGCCAAAACTGAAAGAACTCTGGAGTCTGTGGAAAGAGAACAAACAGATAAACATTAGTCACTCAGTCTCCATCTCAGCTCGACCCCCATTCCAGCATCATTGAAAACACAATGAAGGAGATGCCATCAAGTCTGCCACAAATTGGGCAGATTTCTGGCTTCCTTGCCCTGGATGGAACACAGACCTTCCTGGTCTACCCTCTCTTCCTACAGTACAAATTAAGGTCTCCCTTTCCCTGTTGCTACCAATCTCAATAGCCAGGCACTGAAGATTTACCCAACTGTGTTAATTAACAAAGGGAAATGTCTGATCATGGTCTGGTTAATTGTGATAAAGTTGCTCAACCCAATACAGGGGGGTCAGAGCTCCCACTTGGAACCGGGTTTATGAAAGAAACTCGAGGTAAGTCAGCAGAGACAGTACATAATATTGAAAAAGAATTCAGTATAGATTGAAGGAAATGTGCACCTTGTTAACCCAGTCACGCTAACAGCTCCAACCCAATTCACAGCAACATCTGAAGCACAAAGTGAATGAAGTGTTGCCGACAAGTACATTGGGGATAGTTTGCTGTGCGTGGGAGTTGGTAAATCCTAATACAGAGAAACAGGAAATATACGAATAGCAAGATTAGAACAAAGTCATATTTGTGAAGATATGAATGAATAATTTACTCCGGGCGCGATCCAGTGGCCGCGTTGCACTTGAGCGAGAGCGGGCTATGGCCGATAGGTCCCGGGAGAGCCCACCCGTGGGCTTCCCGGCTGCCTTCTCACCTCGCGGGATACACCCGAGTCCCACGAGGCATCAGAATCGGAACTCTGCCCAAAAGGGGCAGAACCAAACGGCGGTCACAAAAGTAGGTCTTAAACCTACTTACGGCTTACCTACCCGGGAGCTGCCGGCCTCCACATTCCACTGGCCTTCCCAAGGAGGCTGCAGTCGGGCGCCAATCAGTACTAGTCAACGTAGCATGGCACCCGGAAGGTCTCCTGAGATATCGGAGGCCTGCGTGGTCAGGGATAGTGCAGGGTGGCCCCGTGGCCCTCCCCCTGGCACACGTGCAACTTGGCACTGCCACCCTGGCACTACAAAGCTGGCAGTACTACCAGGGTGCCAACTTGCCAGTACAAGGATGCCTCGGTGACACTGCCAAGGGTCAGGACCCTAGGGGGGCCATTCCCATGAAAGGAGGGGGGAGGGGGGTTTGGAGGTGCAGGGTAGGTACGTAGGGGCCTCTGGGAGGTTGGGAGGGTTACGGGTGGGGGTCCTGTTAGGTGATTTGGGGGGCCCGAAGAGGGGGGCCCCCAGGGACCCCATAGTGGGGTATCCTCACTTGGGGGGTATGGCGTAGTGCCCATGTGTATGGGGGGTGACATTCTCCATGGGTGGGGGGTGTGGGAGAGCCACAAGCTCACTTAGAGACATGGGCACCCTTTCAAAATGGAGGCCAGATCTCGGAGTTCAGCTCCCCGGTGAAGTGTCGGCTAAACTGGTGAGAAACTCCCCAGGGTCCAGAAAGGGACTAAGTGACATTGAATAACGATGAGGAACTCGCCGGCAGAGCCGACGGGAAACTCCGGGAAAAACCCAACACAAACTTTTCCATGAAATTCTGCCCCCTAATTGGTATTTAATATAAAGTAGGTTAGGCAACCACAGCCTCGCTCAGTAGCTCCCTACTGACTGGACAATTGAGATTACCAGTCTGTGGTCACTAAGCCAACCTTTGGGATCCCAATGGCACCTGAATGGAAGACCTTGAGCAAGAACATCCTTCCTCAGATAAGGAGACCAAAACTGCCCACAATATTCCAGGTGTGGCCTCACCAAGGCCCTGTGTAATTGCAGCAACACATCCCTGCTCCTGTACTCGAATCCTCTCGCTGTGAAGGCCAACATACCATTTGCCTTCTTTACCGCCTGCTGTACCTGCGCGCTTACCTTCAGTGACTGGTGTACGAGGACACCCAGGTCTCGGTGCACATTCCCCGCTCCTAATTTATGGCCATTCAGACAATAATCTGCCGTCTCGTTTTTGCTGCCGAAGTGGATAATCTCGCATTTCTCCACATTATACAGCATCTGCCATTCATTTACTCACTCAACTTGTCCAAATCCTGCTGAAGGATCTCTGCATCCTCCTCACAGCTCACCCTCCCACCCAGCATTGTGTCATCTGCAAATTTGGAGATATTACATTTAGTTCCCTCATCTAAATCATTAATATATATTGTGAATAGCTGGGGTCCCAGCACCGATCCCTGCGGTACCCCCACTAGTCACTGCCTGCTATTTGGTTGGAAAATTGGTTGTCTGATAGGAAACAAAGAGTATGAATAAACTGGTCCTTTTCAAAACGAAACCCGGTGTCCTCGTACACCAGTCACTGAAGGTAAGCGCGCAGGTACAGCAGGCGATAAAGGCAGCTAATGGTATGCTGGCCTTCATAGCGAGAGGTCCTTGGTGAGGCCACACCTGGAGTATTGTGGGCAGTTTTGGTGTCCTTATCTGAGGAAGATGCTCTTGCTATGGAGGGGATGCAGCGAAGGTTTACCAGGCTGATTCCTGGGATGGCGGGACTGATGTATGAGGAGAGATTGAATCAGTTAGGATTATATTCGCTGGAGTTAGAAGAATGAGGGGGGGGTCTCTTAGAAACCTATAAAATTCTAACAGGACTGGACAGGGTAGATGCAGGAAGGATGTTCCCGATGGTGGGTGTGTCCAGAATCAGGGGGCACAGTCTGAGGATACGGGGTAAACCGTTGAGGACAGAGATGAGGAGAGATTTCTTCACCCAGAGAGTGGTGAGCCTGTGGAATCTGTTACCACAGGAAGTTTTGTGAGGCCAAAACATTGTATGGTTTTTGATATAGCAGTTGGGGCTAAAAGGATTCAAGGGATATGGGGGGGAAGGCGGGATCAGGGTATTGAACTTGATGATTAGCCATGATCATAATGAATGGCACATCAGGCTTGAAGGGCTGAATGGCCTCCTCCTGCTTCTATCTTCGATGTGTCCATGCAATAACCCCACAGAAAAACTCAAGTTAGGATCAACTCTGTGGGTTAGTTTATTTTTACTCATTCCAAGCACACACACAAAAAAAAAGGCATGTTTGCAACTTCCTTGTACAGGGCACGAGAGGAGGGGGCAGGGGGAGTGGGGAGGAGGGGGCAGGTAGAGGAAAGAAGGTTTACTGTACAAGCACCGCAGAAAAACTGAATATTGATACATGCGAATTCCAGAGTCCCACGGTCAGAGACCAAATTAGGACGTTTTTCATGTTGGCATTTAGTTTTCGGACTGTTGGAGACCAATGTTGTAAGATTCACTTTTTCAGGTGGCAGAGATGGTGCAGGTGGTCGGCACGCAGAGATTGCGCAGGTGAAGTCGGCACGCAGAGATAGCGCAGGTGAAGTCGGCACGCAGAGATAGCGCAGGTAAAGGCGGGAAGCAGAGATAGCACAGGTGAAGGCGGGAAGCAGAGATAGCGCAGGTGAAGGCGGGAAGCAGAGATGCTTCAGGTGAAGTCGGGAAGCAGAGATAGCGCAGGTGAAGGCGGGAAGCAGAGATAGCGCAGGTGAAGGCGGGAAGCAGAGATAGCGCAGGTGAAGGCGGGACGCAGAGATAGCGCAGGTGAAGGCGGGACGCAGAGATAGCGCAGGTGAAGGCGGGACGCAGAGATAGCGCAGGTGAAGGCGGGACTCAGAGATAGCGCAGGTGAAGGCGGGACGCAGAGATAGCGCAGGTGAAGGCGGGACGCAGAGATAGCGCAGGTGAAGGCGGGACGCAGAGATAGCGCAGGTGAAGGCGGGACGCAGAGATAGCGCAGGTGAAGGCGGGAAGCAGAGATAGCGCAGGTGAAGGCGGGAAGCAGAGATAGCGCAGGTGAAGTCGGCATGCAGAGATAGCGCAGGTGAAGTCGGGAAACAGAGATGGCGCAGGTGAAGGCGGGAAGCAGAGATGCTGCAGGTGAAGGCGGGAAGCAGAGATGGCGCAGGTGAAGTCGGGAAGCAGAAATGGCGCAGGTGAAGGCGGCACGCAGAGATGCCGCAGGTGAAGGCCGCACGCAGAGATGCCGCAGGTGAAGGCGGGAAGCAGAGATGCCGCAGGTGAAGGCGGGAAGCAGAGATGGCGCAGGTGAAGGCGGGAAGCAGAGATGCCGCAGGTGAAGGCGGGAAGCAGAGATAGCGCAGGTGAAGGCGGGAAGCAGAGATAGCGCAGGTGAAGGCGGGAAGCAGAGATGCTGCAGGTGAAGTCGGGAAGCAGAGATAGCGCAGGTGAAGTCGGGAAGCAGAGATGGCGCAGGTGAAGGCGGGAAGCAGAGATGCTGCAGGTGAAGGCGGGAAGCAGAGATGGCGCAGGTGAAGGCGGGAAGCAGAGATGCTGCAGGTGAAGGCGGGAAGCAGAGATAGCGCAGGTGAAGGCGGGAAGCAGAGATTGCGCAGTTGAAGGCGGGAAGCAGAGATGGCGCAGGTGAAGGCGGCACGCACATATAGCGCAGGTGAAGTCGGGAAGCAGAGATAGCGCAGGTGAAGGCGGGAAGCAGAGATAGCGCAGGTGAAGGCGGGAAGCAGAGATAGCGCAGGTGAAGTCGGGAAGCAGAGATGGCGCAGGTGAAGTCGGGAAGCAGAGATGGCGCAGGTGAAGGCGGCACGCACATATAGCGCAGGTGAAGTCGGGAAGCAGAGATAGCGCAGGTGAAGGCGGGTAGCAGAGATAGTGCAGGTGAAGGCGGCACGCAGAGATAGCGCAGGTGAAGGTGAGAAGCAGAGATAGCGCAGGTGAAGGCGGGAAGCAGAGATGCCGCAGGTGAAGGCGGGAAACAGAGATAGCGCAGGTGATGTCGGGAAGCAGAGATGCTGCAGGTGAAGGCGGGAAGCAGAGATAGTGCAGGTGAAGGCGGGAAGCAGAGATAGCGCAGGTGAAGTCGGGAAGCAGAGATAGCGCAGGTGAAGGCGGGAAGCAGAGATGCTGCAGGTGAAGGCGGGAAGCAGAGATAGCGCAGGTGAAGGCGGGAAGCAGAGATAGCGCAGGTGAAGGCGGCACGCAGAGATAGCGCAGGTGAAGGCGGGAAGCAGAGATGCCGCAGGTGAAGGCGGGAAACAGAGATAGCGCAGGTGATGTCGGGAAGCAGAGATGGCGCAGGTGAAGTCGGCACGCAGAGATAGCGCAGGTGATGTCGGGAAGCAGAGATGCTGCAGGTGAAGGCGGGAAGCAGAGATAGTGCAGGTGAAGGCGGGAAACAGAGATGGCGCAGGTGATGTCGGGAAGCAGAGATGGCGCAGGTGAAGGCGGGAAGCAGAGATAGCGCAGGTGAAGTCGGGAAGCAGAGATAGCGCAGGTGAAGTCGGGAAGCAGAGATAGCGCAGGTGAAGGCGGGAAGCAGAGATAGTGCAGGTGAAGGCGGCACGCAGAGATAGCGCAGGTGAAGGCGGGAAGCAGAGATGCTGCAGGTGAAGGCGGGAAGCAGAGATGCTGCAGGTGAAGGCGGCACGCAGAGATAGCGCAGGTGAAGGCGGGAAGCAGAGATGCTGCAGGTGAAGGCGGGAAGCAGAGATAGCGCAGGTGAAGGCGGGAAGCAGAGATAGCGCAGGTGAAGGCGGGAAGCAGAGATAGCGCAGGTGAAGGCGGCACGCAGAGATAGCGCAGGTGAAGGCGGGAAGCAGAGATAGCGCAGGTGAAGGCGGGAAGAAGAGATAGCACAGGTGAAGTCGGGAAGCAGAGATGGCGCAGGTGAAGGCGGGACGCAGAGATAGCGCAGGTGAAGTCGGGAAGCAGAGATAGCGCAGGTGAAGTCGGGAAGCAGAGATGGCGCAGGTGAAGGCGGGAAGCAGAGATAGCGCCGGTGAAGTCGGGAAGCAGAGATGGCGCAGGTCAAGGCGGGAAGCAGAGATGGCGCAGGTGAAGGCGGGAAGCAGAGATAGCGCAGGTGAAGGCGGGAAGCAGAGATAGAGCAAGTGAAGGCGGGAAGCAGAGATAGCGCAGGTGAAGGCGGGAAGCAGAGATAGCGCAGGTGAAGGCGGGAAGCAGAGATGGCGCAGGTGAAGGCGGGAAGCAGAGATTGCGCAGGTGAAGGCGGGAAGCAGAGATTGCGCAGGTGAAGGCGGGAAGCAGAGATAGCGCAGGTGAAGTCGGGAAGCAGAGATAGCGCAGGTGAAGGCGGGAAGCAGAGATGCTGCAGGTGAAGGCGGGTAGCAGAGATTGCGCAGGTGAAGTCGGGAAGCAGAGATTGCGCAGATGAAGGCGGCACGCAGAGATAGCGCAGGTGAAGTCGGGAAGCAGAGATAGCGCAGGTGAAGGCGGGAAGCAGAGATAGCGCAGGTGAAGGCGGGAAGCAGAGATAGTGCAGGTGAAGGCGGCACGCAGAGATAGCGCAGGTGAAGTCGGGAAGCAGAGATAGCGCAGGTGAAGGCGGGAAGCAGAGATAGCGCAGGTGAAGTCGGGAAGCAGAGATAGCGCAGGTGAAGGCGGCACGCAGAGATAGCGCAGGTGAAGTCGGGAAGCAGAGATGCTGCAGGTGAAGGCGGGAAGCAGAGATAGCGCAGGTGAAGGCGGCACGCAGAAATAGCGCAGGTGAAGGCGGGAAGCAGAGATAGCGCAGGTGAAGGCGGGAAGCAGAGATACGCAGGTGAAGTCGGGATGCAGAGATAGCGCAGGTGAAGTCGGGATGCAGAGATAGCGCAGGTGAAGTCGGAAAGCAGAGATAGAGTGGGGAGGAGGGGGCAGGTAGAGGAAAGAAGGTTTACTGTACAAGCACCGCAGAAAAACTGAATATTGATACATGCGAATTCCAGAGTCCCACGGTCAGAGACCAAATTAGGACGTTTTTCATGTTGGCATTTAGTTTTCGGACTGTTGGAGACCAATGTTGTAAGATTCACTTTTTCAGGTGACAGAGATGGTGCAGGTGGTCGGCACGCAGAGATCGCGCAGGTGAAGTCGGGAAGCAGAGATAGCGCAGGTAAAGGCGGGAAGCAGGGATAGCGCAGGTGAAGGCGGGAAGCAGAGATGCTGCAGGTGAAGTCGGGAAGCAGAGATAGCGCAGGTGAAGGCGGGAAGCAGAGATAGCGCAGGTGAAGGCGGGACGCAGAGATAGCGCAGGTGAAGGCGGGACGCAGAGATAGCGCAGGTGAAGGCGGGAAGCAGAGATAGCGCAGGTGAAGGCGGGAAGCAGAGATGGCGCAGGTGAAGTCGGGAAACAGAGATGGCGCAGGTGAAGTCGGCATGCAGAGATAGCGCAGGTGAAGTCGGGAAACAGAGATGGCGCAGGTGAAGGCGGGAAGCAGAGATGCCGCAGGTGAAGGCGGGAAGCAGAGATGCCGCAGGTGAAGGCGGGAAGCAGAGATGCCGCAGGTGAAGGCGGGAAGCAGAGATGCCGCAGGTGAAGGCGGGAAGCAGAGATGCCGCAGGTGAAGGCGGCACGCAGAGATGCCGCAGGTGAAGGCGGCACGCAGAGATGCCGCAGGTGAAGGCGGGAAGCAGAGATGCCGCAGGTGAAGGCGGGAAGCAGAGATGCTGCAGGTGAAGTCGGGAAGCAGACATAGTGCAGGTGAAGGCGGGAAGCAGAGATAGCGCAGGTGAAGGCGGGAAGCAGAAATAGCGCAGGTGAAGTCGGGAAACAGAGATGGCGCAGGTGAAGTCGGGAAACAGAGATGGCGCAGGTGAAGTCGGGAAGCAGAGATAGCGCAGGTGAAGTCGGGAAGCAGAGATGCTGCAGGTGAAGTTGGGAAACAGAGATGGCGCAGGTGAAGTCGGGAAACAGAGATGGCGCAGGTGAAGTCGGGAAGCAGAGATAACGCAGGTGAAGTCGGGAAGCAGAGATAGCGCAGGTGAAGTCGGGAAGCAGAGATAGCGCAGGTGAAGTCGGGAAACAGAGATGGCGCAGGTGAAGTCGGCATGCAGAGATAGCGCAGGTGAAGTCGGGAAACAGAGATGGCGCAGGTGAAGGCGGGAAGCAGAGATCCTGCAGGTGAAGGCGGGAAGCAGAGATGCTGCAGGTGAAGGCGGGAAGCAGAGATAGCGCAGGTGAAGTCGGGAAGCAGAGATGCTGCAGGTGAAGGCGGGAAGCAGAGATAGTGCAGGTGAAGGCGGCACGCAGAGATAGTGCAGGTGAAGGCGGCACGCAGAGACAGCGCAGGTGATGTCGGGAAGCAGAGACGGCGCAGGTGAAGTCGGCACGCAGAGATAGCGCAGGTGAAGGCGGGAAGCAGAGATGGCGCAGGTGAAGGCGGGAAGCAGAGATGGCGGAGGTGAAGTCGGCACGCAGAGATGGCGCAGGTGAAGTCGGGAAGCAGAGATAGCGCAGGTGAAGGCGGGAAGCAGAGATAGCGCAGGTGAAGTCGGGAAGCAGAGATAGCGCAGGTGAAGTCGGGAAGCAGAGATGCTGCAGGTGAAGGCGGGAAGCAGAGATAGCGCAGGTGAAGGCGGCACGCAGAGATAGTGCAGGTGAAGGCGGCACGCAGAGATAGCGCAGGTGAAGGCGGGTAGCAGAGATAGTGCAGGTGAAGGCGGCACGCAGAGATAGTGCAGGTGAAGGCGGCACGCAGAGATAGCGCAGGTGAAGGCGGGAAGCAGAGATGCCGCAGGTGAAGGCGGGAAGTAGAGATAGTGCAGGTGAAGGCGGCACGCAGAGATAGCGCAGGTGAAGTCGGGAAGCAGAGAGAGTGCAGGTGAAGGCGGGAAGCAGAGAAGGCGCAGGTGAAGGCGGCACGCAGAGATAGCGCAGGTGAAGTCGGGAAGCAGAGATAGCGCAGGTGAAGTCGGCAAGCAGAGATAGCGCAGGTGAAGGCGGGAAGCAGAGATAGCGCAGGTGAAGTCGGGAAGCAGAGATAGCGCAGGTGAAGGCGGGAAGCAGAGATAGCGCAGGTGAAGTCGGCACGCAGAGATAGCGCAGGTGAAGGCGGGAAGCAGAGATAGCGCAGGTGAAGTCGGGAAGCAGAGATAGCGCAGGTGAAGGCGGGAAGCAGAGATGGCGCAGGTGAAGGCGGGAAGCAGAGATGCCGCAGGTGAAGGCGGGAAGCAGAGATGCCGCAGGTGAAGGCGGGAAGCAGAGATGCCGCAGGTGAAGGCGGGAAGCAGAGATAGTGCAGGTGAAGGCGGGAAGCAGAGATAGCGCAGGTGAAGTCGGGAAGCAGAGATAGCGCAGGTGAAGGCGGGAAGCAGAGATGGCGCAGGTGAAGTCGGCTCGCAGAGATAGCGCAGGTGAAGGCGGAAAGCAGAGATAGCGCAGGTGAAGTCGGGAAGCAGAGATAGCGCAGGTGAAGGCGGGAAGCAGAGATGGCGCAGGTGAAGGCGGGAAGCAGAGATGCCGCAGGTGAAGGCGGGAAGCAGAGATGCCGCAGGTGAAGGCGGGAAGCAGAGATAGTGCAGGTGAAGGCGGGAAGCAGAGATAGCGCAGGTGAAGTCGGGAAGCAGAGATAGCGCAGGTGAAGGCGGGAAGCAGAGATGGCGCAGGTGAAGTCGGCACGCAGAGATAGCGCAGGTGAAGGCGGGAAGCAGAGATAGCGCAGGTGAAGGCGGGAAGCAGAGATAGCGCAGGTGAAGGCGGCACGCAGAGATGCTGCAGGTGAAGGCGGGAAGCAGAGATAGCGCAGGTGAAGGCGGGAAGCAGAGATAGCGCAGGTGAAGGCGGCACGCAGAGATAGCGCAGGTGAAGTCGGGAAGCAGAGATGCTGCAGGTGAAGGCGGGAAGCCGAGATAGCGCAGGTGAAGTCGGGAAGCAGAGATAGCGCAGGTGAAGGCGGCACGCAGAGATAGCGCAGGTGAAGTCGGGAAGCAGAGATGCTGCAGGTGAAGGCGGGAAGCAGAGATAGCGCAGGTGAAGGCGGCACGCAGAGATAGCGCAGGTGAAGTCGGGAAGCAGAGATGCTGCAGGTGAAGTCGGGAAGCAGAGATAGCGCAGGTGAAGGCGGGAAGCAGAGATAGCGCAGGTGAAGGCGGGAAGCAGAGATAGCGCAGGTGAAGGCGGGAAGCAGAGATACGCAGGTGAAGTCGGGATGCAGAGATAGCGCAGGTGAAGGCGGCACGCAGAGATAGAGTGGGGAGGAGGGGGCAGGTAGAGGAAAGAAGGTTTACTGTACAAGCACCGCAGAAAAACTGAATATTGATACATGCAAATTCCAGAGTCCCACGGTCAGAGACCAAATTAGGACGTTTTTCATGTTGGCATTTAGTTTTCGGACTGTTGGAGACCAATGTTGTAAGATTCACTTTTTCAGGTGGCAGAGATGGTGCAGGTGGTCGGCACGCAGAGATAGCGCAGGTGAAGTCGGGAAGCAGAGATAGCGCAGGTGAAGTCGGAAAGCAGAGATAGCGCAGGTAAAGGCGGGAAGCAGAGATAGCGCAGGTAAAGGCGGGAAGCAGAGATAGTGCAGGTGAAGTCGGGAAGCAGAGGTAGCGCAGGTGAAGTCGGAAAGCAGAGATAGCGCAGGTAAAGGCGGGAAGCAGAGATAGCGCAGGTGAAGTCGGAAAGCAGAGATAGCGCAGGTGAAGGCGGCACGCAGAGATAGCGCAGGTGAAGGGGGGAAGCAGAGATGGCGCAGGTGAAGTCGGGAAGCAGAGATAGCGCAGGTGAAGTCGGAAAGCAGAGATAGCGCAGGTAAAGGCGGGAAGCAGCGGTAGCGCAGGTGAAGGCGAGAAGCAGAGATAGCGCAGGTGAAGGCGGCACACAGAGATGGCGCAGGTGAAGGCGGGAAGCAGAGATAGCGCAGGTGAAGTCGGCACGCAGAGATAGCGCAAGTAAAGGCGGGAAGCAGAGGTAGCGCAGGTGAAGTCGGGAAGCAGAGATGGCGCAGGTGAAGGCGGGGATCAGAGATAGCGCAGGTGAAGTCGGGAAGCAGAGATGGCGCAGGTGAAGGCGGGAAGCAGAGATAGCGCAGGTGAAGTCGGGAAGCAGAGATGCGCAGGTGAAGGCGGGAAGCAGAGATGCTGCAGGTGAAGGCGGGCAGCAGAGATTGCGCAGGTGAAGTCGGCACGCAGAGATGGCGCAGGTGAAGGCGGGAAGCAGAGATAGCGCAGGTGAAGTCGGGAAGCAGAGATAGCGCAGGTGAAGTCGGAAAGCACAGATAGCGCAGGTGAAGGCGGCACGCAGAGATAGCGCAGGTGAAGTCGGCACGCAGAGATAGCGCAGGTAAAGGCGGGAAGCAGAGATAGCGCAGGTGAAGGCGGGAAGCAGAGATAGCGCAGGTGAAGGCGGGAAGCAGAGATAGCGCAGGTGAAGTCGGGAAGCAGAGATAGCGCAGGTGAAGTCGGGAAGCAGAGATGGCGCAGGTGAAGGCGGGAAGCAGAGATGCTGCAGGTGAAGGCGGGAAGCAGAGATTGCGCAGGTGAAGGCGGGAAGCAGAGATGCTGCAGGTGAAGGCGGGAAGCAGAGATTGCGCAGGTGAAGGCAGGAAGCAGAGATAGCGCAGGTGAAGGCGGCACGCAGAGATAGCGCAGGTGAAGGTGGGAAGCAGAGATAGCGCAGGTGAAGGCGGGAAGCAGAGATAGTGCAGGTGAAGGCGGCACGCAGAGATAGCGCAGGTGTAGGCGGAAAGCAGAGATAGTGCAGGTGAAGGCGGGAAGCAGAGATAGCGCAGGTGAAGGCGGCACGCAGAGATAGCGCAGGTGAAGTCGGGAAGCAGAGATGGCGCAGGTGAAGGCGGGAAGCAGAGATAGCGCAGGTGAAGTCGGGAAGCAGAGATAGCGCAGGTGAAGGCGGGAAGCAGAGATAGCGCAGGTGAAGTCGGGAAGCAGAGATAGCGCAGGTGAAGGCGGCACGCAGAGATAGCGCAGGTGAAGTCGGGAAGCAGAGATGGCGCAGGTGAAGGCGGGAAGCAGAGATAGCGCAGGTGAAGTCGGGAAGCAGAGATAGCGCAGGTGAAGTCGGGAAGCAGAGATAGCGCAGGTGAAGTCGGGAAGCAGAGATAGCGCAGGTGAAGACGGGAAGCAGAGATAGCGCAGGTGAAGGCGGAAAGCAGAGATGGCGCAGGTGAAGGCGGGAAGCAGAGATAGCGCAGGTGAAGGCGGGAAGCAGAGATAGCGCAGGTGAAGTCGGGAAGCAGAGATAGTGCAGGTGAAGGCGCCACGCTGAGATAGCGCAGGTGAAGTCGGGAAGCAGAGATGGCGCAGGTGAAGGCGGAAAGCAGAGATAGCGCAGGTATTGGCGGGAAGCAGAGATGGCGTAGGTGAAGGCGGGAAGCAGAGATAGCGCAGGTGAAGGCGGGAAGCAGAGATAGCGCAGGTGAAGTCGGGAAGCAGAGATGGCGCAGGTGAAGGCGGGAAGCAGAGATAGTGCAGGTGAAGGCGGAAAGCAGAGATTGCGCAGGTGAAGTCGGGAAGCAGAGATAGCGCAGGTGAAGGCGGAAAGCAGAGATTGCGCAGGTGAAGGCGGGAAGCAGAGATAGCGCAGGTGTAAGCGGGAAGCAGAGATAGCGCAGGTATTGGCGGGAAGCAGAGATAGCGCAGGTGAAGGCGGGAAGCAGAGATAGCGCAGGTGTAGGCGGGAAGCAGAGATAGCGCAGGTGAAGGCGGGAAGCAGAGATGCTGCAGGTGAAGTCGGGAAGCAGAGATGGCGCAGGTGAAGTCGGGAAGCAGAGATAGTGCAGGTGAAGGCGGGAAGCAGAGATAGCGCAGGTATTGGTGGGAAGCAGAGATAGCGCAGGTGAAGGCGGGAAGCAGAGATAGTGCAGGTGTAGGCGGAAAGCAGAGATAGTGCAGGTGTAGGCGGAAAGCAGAGATAGTGCAGGTGAAGGCGGGAAGCAGAGATAGCGCAGGTGAAGTCGGGAAGCAGAGATAGCGCAGGTGAAGGCGACACGCAGAGATGCCGCAGGTGAAGGCGGGAAGCAGAGATAGCGCAGGTGAAGGCGGCACGCAGAGATGCCGCAGGTGAAGGCGGGAACATAGAACATAGAAAATACAGCACAGAACAGGCCCTTCGGCCCACGATGTTGTGCCGAACCTTTGTCCTAGATTAATCATAGATTATCATTGAATTTACAGTGCAGAAGGAGGCCATTCGGCCCTTTGAGTCTGCACCGGCTCCTGGAAAGTGCACCCTACCCAAACTCAACACCTCCACCCAACACCAAGGGCAATTTGGACATTAAGGGCAATTTATCATTGGCCAATTCACCTAACCCGCACATCTTTGGACTGTGGGAGGAAACCGGAGCACCCGGAGGAAACCCACGCAGACACGGGGAGGACGTGCAGACTCCGCACAGACAATGACCCAAGCCGGAATCGAACCTGGGACCATGGAGCTGTGAAGCAGAGATAGCGCAGGTGAAGGCGGGAAGCAGAGATAGCGCAGGTGAAGTCGGGACGCAGAGATGCCGCAGGTGAAGCAGGGAAGCAGAGATGCCGCAGGTGAAGGCGGCACGCAGAGATGCTGCAGGTGAAGGCGGGAAGCAGAGATGCTGCAGGTGAAGGCGGGAAGCAGAGATAGCGCAGGTGAAGTCGGGACGCAGAGATGCTGCAGGTGAAGGCGGGAAGCAGAGATGCTGCAGGTGAAGGCGGGAAGCAGAGATAGCGCAGGTGAAGTCGGGAAGCAGAGATAGCGCAGGTGAAGGCGGCACGCAGAGATATCGCAGGTGAAGTCGGGACGCAGAGATGCCGCAGGTGAAGCAGGGAAGCAGAGATGCCGCAGGTGAAGGCGGCACGCAGAGATGCCGCAGGTGAAGTCGGGAAGCAGAGATGCCGCAGGTGAAGGCGGCACGCAGAGATAGCGCAGGTGAAGGCGGGAAGCAGAGATAGCGCAGGTGAAGGCGGGAAGCAGAGATAGCGCAGGTGAAGGCGGGACGCAGAGATAGCGCAGGTGAAGGCAGGAAGCAGAGATAGCGCAGGTGAAGGCGGGAAGCAGAGATAGCGCAGGTGAAGGCGGGAAGCAGAGATAGCGCAGGTGAAGGCGGCACGCAGAGATGCCGCAGGTGAAGGTGAAGAAGCCG
Source organism: Scyliorhinus torazame (assembly GCF_047496885.1). Taxonomy (NCBI): domain Eukaryota; kingdom Metazoa; phylum Chordata; class Chondrichthyes; order Carcharhiniformes; family Scyliorhinidae; genus Scyliorhinus; species Scyliorhinus torazame. The sequence goes on from NC_092735.1 coordinate 41,072,653, forward strand.
CAGGTGAAGCAGAGATGGGCATCAGTTATGTAGATGATGAGACAAAATCTTCCAGCAGTCAGATTAGATAGGCTGGTGGTCCAATCTGGCCAAAGCTTGCTTCTGCCTGCCAGTTAGATGCTAAACTGCCAACTGGCTGTACAGCTGAAAGATAATAGTGAAGGCCAGTTTATTGGGTCATGTGACTTTCCTTCTCCAGGATGTCTCCAACAATGGACGTTTATCCAGCTTCTGAAGTTTAGCTTCCTTTTCAGGACTGATGATGTCTCAGCCATTGTGGGTTCAAAGGGGTGCATGTTGAGGGTCTGGTGTTTGGAAAACCATTGTCTCAACAGCCCAACGGACTCCACTAGCAAGGTTGGCTTATCAAACGGCATTCGTTTAGCTTCTTTTGATGTTGATTTGTACACTTCCCATTGGTCTATTAGAAACCTAACGAGATGTGACATTCCCAAAACGGAAAAACAATTATTTTGTTTTGAAGATCACTGGAGGTCATTGCCACACACGGGATCAACCAAATTAATTATCTTTGTTCAACAGAAAGATCAAATTTAAAAATCAGAAATAGTCGAAATGCATGCAGGGTTGGGTTCCTGTTCTGTGTTGGACGAATCCAATGTTATTTTCCATTATAAATTCTCCCGTCTCCGCCCATAATGGGCCTGCATTTGTGCAGCTAAACCTTCCTTCTCATATACCTAAAGAAGCTTTTACAATCTGCCTTTAATTTTCTCGCTAGTTTATAATCATCTTCTCTTTCCCTTTCTTCATCAGTTTTGTGGTTCCCTCTGGCTGGCTTCTAAATGGTTCCCAAACCTCAGGATCACCACATTTTCTTGTGACTCTACAAGCCCATCTTTAACTTTGGCTAAATATGGTTCATTCACCTGTTGAAATAAGTGTTGAAACATAGACAAGGTGCCACACAGCTCCTGTGGCAGTCTGCTCAGTGACAGTAAGAATTAAAGTTTGAGCAGCACAGTAGCACAGGCGGCTTCACAGCTCCAGGGTCCCAGGTTCGATTCCCCGCTGGGTCACTGTCTGAGCGGAGTCTGCATGTTCTCCCCGTGTCTGCGTGGGTTTCCTCCGGGGGCTCCGGTTTCCTCCCACAGTCCAAAGACGTGCAGGTTAGGTGGATTGGCCATGATAAATTGCCCTTAGTGTCTAAAAAGGTTGTGAGGAGTTATTGGGTTACGGGGATAGGGTGGAAGTGGGGGCTTAAATGGGTCGGTGCAGACTCGATGGGCCGAATGGCCTCCTTCTGCACTGTATGTCTATGTTCTAAGTATCCTTTTCACTGAGTAACGTGCAGTAATTTACAGTGTCAACAGGTTGCACAGTGTCCGCACTTCACCTCAACCGACAAAGCAAAAAATGAATCATTACCTACCCCTGATGTTACAGAAAAAGGACGAGACATATGTGATATGCCGAGTTTGTTTTGAATTGCTGTCGCTGATACGATCTGTGCTGATGACATGGCCGCCATACTGGCGAGGGCTTTGTCCTTTGTGGACTGATCCTTATGGACAAGAGAAAAGAGTGTCAGACTGAACAACAAATTAATCCAAGGGAGTCTTGTCATTGCTAAGTAAGTGCTCATGAAACTCCAGCCTTGTTTGATGCTGGCCCTGTCAGGGTTGTGGGCATATTGGGGGCCAGGTTCTCGGAAAGACCCCGTTCAATAATAGTGTGGACTGGTTTCAAAGTGAGCATATAGGAGGAGGAATAACAGGTGGGACGGGGGTTTTAGGAGCTTGGGAGGAATGTTCAGAGTAGCTCTGATCACAGAATTATTGATAGAGAAAAGACACAACAGCAAAAATATGAACAAATACAAGAGAATATTCTAGAGGAGTGGCAGGGGGAGGGAGAGCAAAGAAATGAAAGGAAAGAGAGAAAGGAAAAGGGTCGGATAGAAAGAGACGAGGTGGAAAGAAAGAAGCAGAGAAACAGCATGAACACCCAAAGGGGGAATAGAGAGTGCGTGAGACTGAAACACGCAAAGACAGAAGTCATTGCGAAACAAACTTGCTCAAGACCAATTTGAGCTGTTAAAAGATGCTCTCAACAGTAATCTGTAAATAGGCAAGTGATAATAATAAGTCATCAGTAACAGCAAGTAACTGAGCAGTCTGCCAGGTTTGCTCGTTATATTAAGTGCGAGTAATAAATGTAGTCAAATGGTGTGAGAATTCTCTGCTCAATAATAGTGATTTATGTGTTGCTGACTCCATGTGGTTCCATTCTAATGGATATGTTCATCGTACGAACGAAGGGGGGGGGGGGGGTCGGGATTAGGGTATTAAACATTAGCCATGATCATAATGAATGGCGGAGCAGGCTCGAAGGGCTGAAGGGCCTCCTCAAGCTCCTATTTTTTATGTTTCTATGACAACTATGCCAAATGGAACCCATTAGTTCCAACAGAATAAAACTTGAAGGGGGGGATTCTCTGGCCACGGCAATGGACGGTCCGCGTCCCACCCGTGGCGACCTTGCGGAGGGCGCGGCGGAAGAATCCAGTCCGAAGAGTGAAGAAATAATTCATTCTGTAGAAGAGCCATAAAACACTAACTCAGTTTCTCTCTCTACAGGCGTGGATTTATCCAGCATTTCTGTTTTTATTTCAGATTTCAGCATCCACGGTTTTTGCTTTTATTACAAGGAAATAATTGATGATGGTGGAATATTGATAATGTAATTAAAGGAATGAAATTATCAATGGAGTGTGATTTCTTGATGAAACATTGACAGTCATCATCAGAATCTCTTTCACACAATAGATAAGCAACCATCTAAATACCTTTCCTCGGATTCCACAATCTTCGTACTAACAGAAAGATCCAATTACACCAAGAGGAGGCCAATCAAGCAGGGCCCCTCATCACCCGCATTCTTCTTTGCAATATCAGAAGTACTGAGGAGTATTTCAAATTACAAAGCACTCAGAAACAATGCTCTGAGGCTTTAACGGGTTCTAATGTGTCCATCGCTAGTTTCCAGAGATGTTGAAGAGTTACATCCAAATCAACAGCTCCTTGCAGTTAATGCCACAGCCAACACAGGAGGGTGGGTTAGAGCAGCCACACAGCCAGAAAGCACAGCTTGAAACACTCTATTGGGGTTGAGGGCAGCTTTTCAGATGGCGAGTACCCCAAGTAAAGCAACTTTACAAACTTTACATGCTCTCCCCATCTCTCCCAGGGAAGCACTGAGCTCTTAATAATAATCCTCATTAGTGTCACAAGTAGGCTTACATTAACACTGCAATGAAGTTACTGTGACAATCCCCTAGTCGCCACATTCCAGCGCCTGTTCGGGTACACAGAGGGGGAATTCAGAATGTCCAATTCACCTAACAGCCCGTCTTTCGGGACTTGTGGTATTTTAATGGATTTTCACCATCCATTACTGTAACCAATTGCACATTCTTCATCAGCCATCGAGGCAGCAACCTCCAAGGGAGCGATTTGACTATGAAACAGACCTCAGTTTGGGGCTCACTGAATAGGGCCAGGGTGTAAAGAACCTCAACAGACTGGAAATACCATAATATACAGAAAAAATTAAAACCTGCTGATAAGGTGTTTGAAGGTTCAGGTGATGTTCAAACACTATTTAATTTTCATGCTCATTACAGAAGCATTGCTTAATCGGAGTCCATTACAGCTTGTAACACATCTTAGTTATTTTCCAATACTCCAAATTTGAAAAGATATACAGAAGTGAAACTGGATTAATAGCTATCACTGGATGGAGACAGACACCATTCTACCACGCGAAAGCTGACAATAATTCAGCAAACGAGAACAGCAGAGATCAGGATATCTTAAGGAAGTTGTATTTATTCTGAACTGTAAAAGTCAGTTTACAACCCAGAGAGATTCAATATTGCCATTGAAGAATTTTACTTTGCCTGATATTAATCGTGGAAACAATAGTAGGGTAGCAGAGTTGTTAATCAAGAACAATTACTACACGTCTCCCCGCGCCACCCACCGTCTCCCCGCGCCACCCACCGGCTCCCCGCGCCACCCACCGGCTCCCCGCGCCACCCACCGGCTCCCCGCGCCACCCACCGGCTCCCCGCGCCACCCACCGGCTCCCCGCGCCACCCACCGGCTCCCCGCGCCACCCACCGGCTCCCCGCGCCACCCACCGGCTCCCCGCGCCACCCACCATCTCCCCGCGCCACCCACCCTCTCCCCGCGCCACCCACCGGCTCCCCGCGCCACCCACCGGCTCCCCGCGCCACCCACCGTCTCCCCGCGCCACCCACTATCACCCCGCGCCACCCACTATCTCCCCGTGCCACCCACTATCTCCCCATGCCACCCACTATCTCCCCGTGCCACCCACTATCTCCCCGCGCCACCCACTATCTCCCCGCGCCACCCACTATCACCCCGCGCCACCCACTATCTCCCCGCGCCACCCACTATCTCCCCGAGCCACCCACTATCTCCCCGAGCCACCCACTATCTCTCCGTGCCATCCACTACCTCCCCGCGCCACCCACTATCTCCCCGCGCCACCCACTATCTCCCTGCACCACCCACTATCTCCCCGCGCCACCCACTATCTCCCCGCGCCACCCACTATCTCTCCGTGCCATCCACTATCTCCCCGCGCCACCCACTATCTCCCCGAGCCACCCACTATCTCCCCGCGCCACCCACTATCTCCCTGCGCCACCCACTATCTCCCCGTGCCACCCACTATCTCCCCGCTCCAGTGAGCACAATGGGAACCTTTCACCAAATCTGAAATTGGACAAGAGGGAGTTGGAATCAAGGCTAAAGTTCAGAAGTTGTTTTGCTGATCAGGTCCTGAAAAATAAATTTATCCCAATCACAAGGCTGAAATAAATTGGAAAAATTGCTGATTGAAAATCCGATCACTGGTACTCTTTTAGTAATTTCCTGATAATTTTCTCAAAACTCAGTTTGATGGCAGTCAGGCTTTGGGGAACTCTCGGCAGTCAGCCAGCGGGAAATGTGAGACTATATCACAGCAAAATATCAGCACAGACAAGAAAACCAACGCTTTCCCCCCCCTCAAGAGCTCACCATATTGATTGTCTGGAAACAAGGAGGGATTGTCAGCCATTCCAGTCACCAAATGGGCAGTCCATTCAAAACAAAAGTAAAAAGATTAATCACGTTTTACTAATGGAGGAGATTATTTTTCATATTTCATCTAAAAAGTTGCAATCCATTTTGAAGGAATGAAATCAGCTTTACTTACACCTGCAAGAAACTGCAGAGTGTGGTGAACTCAGCCCAGCGCATCACACAAGCTCGCCACCCCCCACACTGATTCTGTCTACATCTCCCGCTGCCTCAGGAAGGCAGACAGCATTATCAGAGACCCCTCCCACCCAGGCATTGCCTTCCTCCAGACCCTTCCATCAGGTGGAAGGTACAGAAGTCTGAACACCCGCACATCCAGGCATAAGAACAACTCCTTCCCCACAGCTTCAAGACTCCTCAACGACTCCCCCTCGGGCTGATCTGTTCCCTGTAAGAACACTATTCACGACGCCCTATGCTGCTCTTGCTCATGTATATGCTTTGTTTGGCCCCTTGACCCGCACTGTAACCAATCACTGTTTGTCGATGTACCATTTGTCAATGTTCTCTGTTGATTATTCTTTTTGTCTACTATGTACGTACTGTGTACGTTCCCTCGGCCGCAGGAAAATACTTTTCACTGTACTTCGGTACATGTGACAATAAATCAATCAATCTCCTCCCTCAGAAAGAGACCTGTACATCGAATGGAGTCTCTCAGCCTTTTCTGTAGATTTAACTCCTCAGGAATATTCTGATGTTCTGGTTGAGAGATACCTTTAACTCCACAAAGCTTCATTATCAGCATGGTTTTTGTCATGTATGCCTGCTGATCACACATACATGATTTGAGATCAGTCATGTACCAGTTTTGATCAATAGTTAGCTCTCATTGTTCAGTATCCCACATTAGTTTGGCACAGTGGAGTGCAGCAGAATCTGGGCACCGTGATTGCCACTCACCTGGATACCGTTCATTTACCTCCACGATACACTGCGTAGGGCCGCACGCTGCCTAGGGCCGCACGCTGCCTAGGGCCGCACGCTGCCTAGGGCCGCACGCTGCCTAGGGCCGCACGCTGCCTAGGGCCGCACGCTGCCTAGGGCCGCACGCTGCCTAGGGCCGCACGCTGCCTAGGGCCGCACGCTGCCTAGGGCCGCACGCTGCCTAGGGCCGCACGCTGCCTAGGGCCGCACGCTGCCTAGGGCCGCACGCTGCCTAGGGCCGCACGCTGCCTAGGGCCGCACGCTGCCTAGGGCCGCACGCTGCCTAGGGCCGCACGCTGCCTAGGGCCGCACGCTGCCTAGGGCCGCACGCTGCCTAGGGCCGCACGCTGCCTAGGGCCGCACGCTGCCTAGGGCCGCACGCTGCCTAGGGCCGCACGCTGCCTAGGGCCGCACGCTGCCTAGGGCCGCACGCTGCCTAGGGCCGCACGCTGCCTAGGGCCGCACGCTGCCTAGGGCCGCACGCTGCCTAGGGCCGCACGCTGCCTAGGGCCGCACGCTGCCTAGGGCCGCACGCTGCCTAGGGCCGCACGCTGCCTAGGGCCGCACACTGCCTAGGGCCGCACACTGCCTAGGGCCGCACACTGCCTAGGGCCGCACACTGCCTAGGGCCGCACACTGCCTAGGGCCGCACACTGCCTAGGGCCGCACACTGCCTAGGGCCGCACACTGCCTAGGGCCGCACACTGCCTAGGGCCGCACACTGCCTAGGGCCGCACACTGCCTAGGGCCGCACACTGCCTAGGGCCGCACACTGCCTAGGGCCGCACACTGCCTAGGGCCGCACACTGCCTAGGGCCGCACACTGCCTAGGGCCGCACACTGCCTAGGGCCGCACACTGCCTAGGGCCGCACACTGCCTAGGGCCGCACACTGCCTAGGGCCGCACACTGCCTAGGGCCGCACACTGCCTAGGGCCGCACACTGCCTAGGGCCGCACACTGCCTAGGGTCGCACACTGCCTAGGGCCGCACACTGCGTACGGCCGCACACTGCCTAGGGCCGCACACTGCCTAGGGCCGCACACTGCCTAGGGCCGCACACTGCCTAGGGCCGCACACTGCCTAGGGCCGCACACTGCCTAGGGCCGCACACTGCCTAGGGCCGCACACTGCCTAGGGCCGCACACTGCCTAGGGCCGCACACTGCCTAGGGCCGCACACTGCCTAGGGCCGCACACTGCCTAGGGCCGCACACTGCCTAGGGCCGCACACTGCCTAGGGCCGCACACTGCCTAGGGCCGCACACTGCCTAGGGCCGCACACTGCCTAGGGCCGCACACTGCCTAGGGCCGCACACTGCCTAGGGCCGCACACTGCCTACGGTCGCACACTGCCTAGGGCCGCACACTGCCTAGGGCCGCACACTGCCTAGGGCCGCACACTGCCTAGGGCCGCACACTGCCTAGGGCCGCACACTGCCTAGGGCCGCACACTGCCTAGGGCCGCACACTGCCTAGGGCCGCACACTGCGTACGGTCGCATACTCACTGGACGATGAGAAAGTGAACTCTCTTTTGGCCGTGATAAATCCCAGAACTGACATGCAGGAAGCAGTCCGTGGTATCCTGCACCATTGGGAAGTGTCTAATTCCCAGGAAGCTGTGAGCTCACTCTGCCAGAGTCAAATATATTCTCTTTACTTTGAATACAGACCCTCAGGGCGGTGCAGTGGTTAGCACTACTGCCTCATGCCGCCGATGTCCTGGGTTCAGTCCCGGCTCTGGGTCAGTGTGTGGAGTTTGCACATTCTCCCCGTGTCTGCGTAGTTTCACCCCAAAGATGTGCAGGGTGGTTGGATTGACCACACAAAATTGCCCCTTAATTGGGGAAAAAAAAGAATAGTGTACTCTGAATTTATTTTTAAAAAGGAATACAGACTCGGAGTCACCCCCTTTCTGCAACAGTGGACTGTCCAGCCTGGGCGCAACCCAAGGGTAGAAGATCATTGGTGTGGTCACCTTCAAACCAGGCAATCCCTGCCCAGCTCAGAGCAGGTCTGAGGCATCTGGCTTCACAATGATAACGGGTGTGGAACGTGGAGTGGGAAGCAGCCCGTGTCGCCTCCATCCAAACGTTTGGCACTGCCGGTCCTTACAAAGCATCGCAATTGTGCAGAGTATTTACCAAGCCCAGGAAGTCAGGGTTAAAAGTCCCGGTAACCAGATAAAATTCTAAATGTTCAGAGTAACTGAGCTCCTACCTTTAACTTGCTGTGAATCTCACGAGATTTTCTTCGAGCAAGAACCTGAATGTGACTCGATACCTGATGGAGAGGTGAAAAGGAATGAAAATAAAGGAAGAGTTTCACGAGATTGCACATTCCTCTAGTTATCTGCTCCAGAAGTTTCTCAAAATGTAACTTCCACCGACAAATAAACAAACAGCTCAATAAAACCCAACATTTACTCAATCTTTAAAACCTTGTCATCAATCAGCCACACCCAACCCCCAACAATGCATTGCAGCTAACGCAGGAAATGTCCTGAAAAATCTTCTCCAAATCCCCAAGTCAACTAATGTCCTCACCATATTCTGAAATTGGCTCAATTCGGACAGAGGACAAAGGGCCAAACTCCTGCTGGACACCACAGGGGGGCAGCGTACTCACTGGTCACGTCCTCTCCAACCATGATGTCCCTCCACTCTGCCCTCACCCCACCACCACTCTCTACCCCGCCCTCACCCACTTACGGTCCGGGATCATAATACCAAACTTGATGACCATGCAGGGGGTCAGTGGCATGCCAGGGGCAGCATGTCACTCACCAGGGGGTGCCCTGGTATTGGCGATTGCCGGGGGGGATGATGCTGCAGATGGTGCAATTCACAGATTCCCCCGTACTCAAAATGACACTTGGGTCACACTTTCCACCCCAAATGTTCATGAACAAACCTGTTTCCGTGTGCGTGTCTTTCCTGTTCGCAGTTTGATATACCGAGCGATTAACTCATTGCGTCCTGGGAAAGGGAGAGATAAATGATTAATCACAATGCTAAAGATAAACTGTACCAGCAGCGTTGGTACAAGTGTACAAACATCCGCAATATTAATTAACAACATACTTGCCAATCTCGCTCACCGACTCCCTCCGGAACATTTATCAAGACAGCATTGACTTGACTAAACTGAGAGTTGTTACAACCCCTCATACCTGCACAGCTATCTGCCTCAGTGTACACAGCGCCACACTAAGATCACATTTATTTCAAAATCCAGTCACTTTATTGTCCTTTTTCAAACCAGCTCACCAAAATTGAGGTTGGCAACTTGGAGATTCCATGGGTTAAAAAATTGATTCGTAGAATCCTTACAGTGCACAAGGCGGCCATTTGGCCCATCAGGTCTGCACTAACCCTCTGAAAGGGCACTCTACCCAAGCCCACGTCGCCTCTCTATCCCAGTAACCCCACCTAACCTTTCGGATTCTAAAAGGCAATTTTATCACGACCAACCCACCTAGCCTGCACATTTTTGGAATGAGGCAGGAAACCCACGCAGACTCCCCATGTCTGGGAAGAACGTGCAAACTTCACAAAGACAGTCACCCGAGGCCGGAATTGAACCCGGGTCCCTGGCGCTGTGAGGCAGCAGTGCTAACCATTGTTCCACCCGCGTCCCTGGAGCTGTGAGGCAGCAGTGCTAACCCCTGTGCCACCCTGTTATGGCTATGGCCCATTAGCAAGCATTGTCACTGTGTGGCCAGTGCCCAGGAACCGCACAAACTTGTGTTCAAATATCTCAGCTCGTTTTACACGTTTTAAATAATTGCAAAAAGTATAACGTGTCCGCTGCCGACATACAAGCTCCTGAAAATAGCTTTGTTTAAACTTTACTAGGCAACCATTTTAGTCTTTGGTCTGGTTTTTGTTTTCCATTTTTCAGAGTTCCTGCAATTTTCTCCTGAAAGCAACTTTTACTGCAGAGAATTCCAGACTCATTCTGTCTGGAGTTGGCAGGTGCAGAGTCTTTCACTGTGCTTGGGATCAGCAAGACCTCTGCCCTTCGGAGCAGCTGCTGGTCTTCCGTCTCTCCGCTTCCCATTCAGATCCGAGCGCCATTTACTGCCGCCTGCCGCGGTGCACAAAAGGATCAGCTGAACTAATGTAGACATCAAACAGCAATCTCACAAAGTCTAGCCATTTGGGAATCTTCCTCCATGTAGCCCCGTGCTTCAGACAACATTTAATATCACAATTGAGCCAAATATTTGTGCCTCTGTTGCTGGTATGATCAGCTGCTTTTCCCCACTCTGAACATATCTGTAGCAAATAGTTAACACAAGTAAAAACTCAATTCATAATGCTTAAAATTAAAGTTTATTAGCACAAATATTGTCTGACTTTTTAAAATTCCCTTTGACTTTCAAAACCAACTTGATCATTCTGTTGCTAAACAGCAGTCTGCAATCTTCATGTTGTCACACATTCAGCCAAACAATTTTCCTTTCCTGTCCTTACAAACGCACCCCAACACGAAACATTAGCTCGGTTTCTCTCTCCATACGTGCTGCCTGAGACATGCTGAGCATTTTCTGTTTGCATTTCAGATTCCCAGTTTCTGGAATATTTTGCTATTGTAATCCTCTTTCCCACTCTTCTGCTGTCCTTGCCGTCTAGCTGCTGCCTCTCCGGTCAATGCTTTGCATCGATACATCTCTTGTAGACTCCAGCCAAATAGGATGGATCTAAATCCAGTTTTCTGATTCAAACTCAATCTTCCCGACAACTCCCGCAAAGGTGCCAGGAACCATTACCAGCTTCATGTACGGTTCCGAACATCGAACAAAATGCAACGAGTTACAGGGAGCGCTCGGTTTGCCGTGGAAACGGATTCTCTCCCGGATTTACCTCTACTTTCCTTCCTTGAAGATAATGAGTATGTTCTACCCCACCCTCCAATCCCAAAGCGACGAAGGAAAACTGACTCAGGCAGAATGATGTTGACCCAGGCCCATCAAGTTCCGGTAAGTTCTTTCAGCAATGTGGTTGACTCTTGAATACCCTCGGAAAGGGCCGACCAAGCCACTCAGTTCAAGGTCAATTCGGGATGGGCACTAAACGCTGGCCCAACCAACGACACCCACACCTCACAAATGAATTAAAAAATGCTCAGTTTTACAGCTGTTTCTCACACATGGGATTGGGAATCTCACAGGTCAGGATCCTGAAGAGAATGTATCGGGATCCATGGGAGACGATGATACAACCACCACCACAACATGCGACAGTCAAGTTAACGGTGTACAAAGATTCACCCATTGACTGCATAGGAACATTGAGATTGAGGAGCAGCTATGGCAAATCTGCCTGGAAACCACAAGTGTTCTTGGTGGACACGAGTGAATCAGCCATAGCTGGGTAATCAGCATTGTGGAACTTAACATTGTGACTATGCACAAGATCACCAATACAGGAGAAGAGGCCAATAATCACATTGAGTCAGTTTATGAGCTCTATAAACAGACACTTGATGCTGTCGGGAGCTTCAGTGGTGACGTTGTTCTAACCCTCGGAAGATGCAAACCTGCCAATGAACCCTCTGAGAAAGTGCAGAATGAAGGAGAACCTCACGAGCAAGTTGAATGATGTGGAGGGTAGGGCATTAGTGAAGCTGGGACAGTCCATCATGTATGGACTGAAGAAAAAGTTGGTACAATCCATATGCTTGGACCCAGGGTGTATAAATCTTGTTATAAAGAGATGCCTACATTAGAGGAATTGAATCCCAGATTCACAGACGCAAAGCTTCTCTCCAAGTTAGAATCCAAACATGGATATTGGTCGGTTCATTCAGCAGATGGGTCTCAGGACTCACCACCCTCAGGGCACCATTCAGAAGTTACTGCTCCCAGAGATTACCCTATGCTTAATCCATCAGTCAGGATGTGCCCCAGCAGCATAACAGAATCATAGACAATATTTCTGGATGTGTATCCATTGCCAATGACACTGTGATGATGGGAAAAACTAATGAAAAGCATTGAAATCTACACACAGACAGCACCAATTCATCATGAAAGATTCACCTGTAACAGCAGGAAGTACCCGGTGAGAGTGTGGGACAGACTAACTTTCTTGCTGTTTTTACTCAAGTTATGATTCGTATAGACCCAGGACAACACAAAGAGGTTCGAGACATGTCTACGCTCCAGGACAAAGAGGACTTGCAGAGTTGACTCAGATTATTCAACTACTTGGCCAACCAGACGTAGCCAACATTGGTGACAGAGCACCATGACTAAGAGAACTGCAGGTCAAGGATGTTCCAGATGTAGACAGGAGGAACATCAACACACGTTTGAGTAACTCAAACCGACATTATCAGGAGACACATGGGTCTACAATTCCACAATCTTAGATGGCAACACACCTCAAAAAGGGTTAGGAGCGTGAAGTATGCGAGATGATAAACCAATTGTACTTGGCTCCAGAAGCCTATCATAAGCACAATCCAATTATTTGAACATAGGATGTGAGAATCTTGCTCTGGTATTTGGTATCACAAAATTCCAGGTATCTGTTTGGTTAACAATTCATTGTGCAAATTAACTATAAACAACTGGAAATGATTTGTCCACTGACAAGTACACTACCCAGACTACAGCAACTTGTAATAAACTACAGGGATACAACTTCAGCATCTGTGAGAAACTGGGAAGCAAAATGGCTACTTCAGACACAGAGAGCAAGTAACCAAATCAGGAAAAGAGCACAGATATTTTGCTAGATTTACAATAGACATCAGGGTAGACGGTGTATTTGGTCATCTCATTGGTCACTTTCAGGTGGCAACAGCAAATGATTTGTGACTGAAGGTACCGAGAGTCATTGTAGAAGGCCCACCTGATACATTACAAGAAATGTCCGACACCCTCTGGAAAGAGGAACTGGGTATTTCAGTAAGTGTGAATTCGAAGGAAAACAGGTGCTTGTACCTGAAATCATAGAATTTACAGTGCAGAAGGAGGCCATTCGGCCCATCGAGTCTGCACCGGCTCTTGGAAAGAGCACCCTACCCAAAGTCAACACCTCCACCCTATCCCCATAACCCAGTAACCCCACCCAACACTAAGGGCAATTTTGGACACTAAGGGCAATTTATCATGGCCAATCCACCTAACCTGCACATCTTTGGACTGTGGGAGGAAACCGGAGCACCCGGAGGAAACCCACGCACACACAGGGAGGACGTGCAGACTCCGCACAGACAGTGACCCAAGCCGGAATCGAACCTGGGACCCTGGAGCTGTGAAGCAATTGTGCTATCCACAAGGCTACCGTGCTGCCCTGAAGCTCTGGTCACAGTTAGACCCAGTGAACAAGATGCTGGTCAAGGTAGACTGCATATTGGTCAGGGGGTCAATTAGAATATTGAGAAGGTAGTGAGGATGTGTGAGCTTTTCCACAATCATCAACCACATCAACACAAAGAACTTTTACACCCTCACGGGATTCTGTCATACCCGTAGTCCAAAGTCACAATAGATTTATATACTATCCACGGCAATTATTTTCTCCTAGTCCCTGATTACATTTCCAAACATCAAATCATCAGATAACTGAAGGATATCTCAAGCGTGCCTATACCGAAGCGTCTTTAGAGTGGTGATCAGCGACTAGGGGATTGTCATAGTAACTTCATTGTTAATGTAAACCTACTTGTGACAATAATAAAGATTATTATTATTCCTTAGCTCCAAATTCAACTGCCCTCGATTCAAAGCCTCAGGCACTCACTGCATCTTTCTCACAAGTCTTGAGTTAGAATATTGGGCGAGAAAGGAGCTGATTAATTTCCAGGTAAATAGGAGCGAAGTGGGAATCTAACTCGAATTGATACTCCGCAGATATTACAGGACAAGATCTCAACGCCATGTTACACTTGGGTGCATCGGGACTTGTGGGATGAAACCGGGAGCACCCCGGATCAAACCCACGCAGACACGGGGAGAACGTGCAGACACCGCACAGACAGTGTCCCAAGCCGGGAATCCAACCTGAGATCCTGGCACTGTGAAGCAACAGTGCTAACCACTGAGCTACCATGCCGCCACAACTAAAACCAATTCCATTAACTACACTAACATTCATAGTCTTTAATACCAGGGGTCAACAATGCCATCAGTTCCCTGATCATTCAGAGATTTCTACCGCAACATGTATTTATATAGTGCCATTAGCCTCAGTAAAATGTCCCAGGACAGATTTGGATGTTAAGGCTCCAGTCAGATCAGCCGCAATCTTATTGAAAGACCGCGCAGGCTCGATGGGCCGAATGGCCTTTTCCAGCTCCTATTTCTTGTCTGGCTTCGCAAGAGCATCATGAAGTAAATTTAACACCAAGCCACATAAGGAGATGTACGGCAGGTGACTAAAAGATTATTCTAAGAGCCCTTAGTGTTGGGTGGGGTTACTGGGTTATGGGGATAAGGTGGAGGTGTGTGGTTGGGTAGGGTGCTCTTTCAGAGAGCCGGTGCAGACTCGATGGGCCGAATGGCCTCCTTCTGCACTGTAAATTCTATGATTCTATGACAGTTTTAAAATGAGGTAGACAGGCAGGGGGAATTTCCGAGCTTTGGCAGTGTGAGGAAGGCCACTGATTGTGGAATGATTAAAAGTTGGGGATGTTCAAGTGGCCAGAATTAGATTAGTGCGGATAACTTTGGAGTAATTCTACAGAATGAGTTGTTTCAGAGAGAGTCTGCACTCCTTTAATGAAAACCCTCGAAATTAGCATCATGACTTAGTGCCATTCATAGATTATCATAGAATCACAACAGTGCAGGAGGCCATTCAGCCCATCGAGTCTGCACCGACCCTCTGAAAGAGGAGCCAAACAGGCTCCTCCCTATCCTTGCAACCCAGTACCCACACTTAACCTGCACAGCCTTGGACACCAAGAGGCAATTTACCCTGGTCAATCCACCTAACCTGCACATCTTTTGGACTGTGGGAGTCCCACGCAGACACACCACACTTCCAGGTAGTGCATCCAGGCCCAAACTACTTGTGTGAAAAAGGTTTTTCATAGTTGGCTGAATCCATAGATCTGTCTGCTTCGCCATCCTGTCCAGCACCTTTACTAAACTGAACCGAAAATACAGTTTACCAGTCCTGGGGAGATGGATAAGTTTGTGCGCAGCAAACAGAAGCACAAGACACACATTACAACTTTCATTAATAACAGCTTTGACAAAGGGTCATTGGACTCAAAACGTCGGCTCGTTTCTCTCCCTACAGATGCTGCCAGACCTGCTGAGGTTTTCCAGCATTTTCCCTTTGGTTACAACTTTCATTAACACCTAGTCATTGGGTTTGGATGTGAAAATACAGATGTTAATATCGGTTGAACTCCAAAATTAGTGCCCAAGTTCTAACATGTCTGCCCCCTTATTGTGTAGACATATTGGCAGTGACTCATTCCGTCACCAGGGGCAATAAAATATACGGAGTACAGTGTTTAGTGAGATATCCTCCACCAGGGTTGCAGCAGGGGCACTGATTGGTTTCACTGTCTCTTGAATTCTGTATCTCAGGAGATCTTCGTGGTCATTCTTTGACGAAGTAACATGTGCTGTGGATAAAGGGGAACCCGTGGATGTACTTAGATTTCCAGGAGGCATTTGATTAGGTGCCACATCAAAAGGTTTTTGAGGAAAATAAAAGTTCATGGTGTAGGGGGTAATATATTAGCATACTAATTAGATAATTAACATATTAGATAGAAGATTGTTTCAGGCAGTATGTGTAAATGGGTATTCTTCAGAGTTTAGAAGAGTGCGGGGTGACTTCATTGAAGATCCTGAACGGTCTTGACAAGGTGGATGTGGAAAGGATGTTTTCTCTTGTGGGTGAGTCCAGAACTAGGGGTCACCGTTTTAAAATTAGGGGTTGCCCTTTTGGGATAGAAATGAGGTAAGTTTTTTTCTCAAAGGTTGTGCAACTTAGATCTCTGCCTTTGGAGGTGGAGTCATTGAATAGGTTAAAGGTGGAGGTACACACATTCTTGTTAGGCAGCGAATCAGAGGTTATCGGGCTGGATGGGAATGTGGAATTCGAATCACAAACAGATCAGCCACAGTCTTATTGAATGGTGGATAGGCTTAAGGGGCTGAATGGCCCTGATTACGCTCTTATTTTGGATGTTCGTAAATGTACCCCAGAAAAAAAAATCTCTGCTTCAGGTTAGCTCTCTTACTGGTCGTGTGTTACACTGAAAGTTGCGTGTTATCTCATTTTTGGGCTTTTGCAGTGTTGGACGCTGGTGCATTTTATATGGGAGACAATACGTACAAGAGGACACTAAAAAATGGGCCCATAGCTTAACTGAATGTAATAGAGCAGGAATTGGTATCAAATCCTTCTTTTAACAAATGCACGCATACAATTACAGAACACCTCATGCAGATATATAGATCTTCAGAATATTTTGAAATTCATTTTGCAATTTTTCAAATAACTTTGGGAAAATAACCCAGTGTAAATGTGGGAAGCAAAAACAAAAACATTGCAACTTTGGCTGGACGAATAAATATCTTGGGAAAGTAATTGCACAATCCCAACATGGAATAGATCCGGAAACAGAGGATAGGTGCCTATTCCAGATCTGTACGGAATAGACATCTATCCACTGTCCCCGGATCTGTACGGAATAGTCATCTATCCACTGTGTCCGGATCTGTACGGAATAGTCATCTATCCACTGTGTCCGGATCCATACGGAATAGACATCTATCCACTGTGTCCGGATCTGTACGGAATAGACATCTATCCACTGTGTCCGGATCTGTACGGAATAGTCATCTATCCACAGTCCAGGATCTGTACGGAATAGACATCTATCCACTGTCCCCGGATCTGTACGGAATAGTCATCTATCCACTGTGTCCGGATCTGTACGGAATAGTCATCTATCCACAGTCCTGGATCTGTACGGAATAGACATCTATCCACTGTCCCCGGATCTGTACGGAATAGTCATCTATCCACTGTGTCCGGATCCGTACGGAATAGACATCTATCCACTGTCCCTGGATCCGTACGGAATAGACATCTATCCACTGTGTCCGGATCTGTACGGAACAGTCATCTATCCACAGTCCTGGATCTGTACGGAATAGACATCTATCCACTGTCCCCGGATCTGTACGGAATAGTCATCTATCCACTGTGTCCGGATCTGTGCGGAATAGTCATCTATCCACAGTCCTGGATCTGTATGGAATAGACATCTATCCACTGTCCCCGGATCTGTACGGAATAGTCATCTATCCACTGTGTCCGGATCTGTACGGAATAGTCATCTATCCACTGAGTCCGGATCTGTACGGAATAGACATCTATCCACTGTCCCCGGATCCGTACGGAATAGACATCTATCCACTGTGTACGGAATAGACATCTATCCACTGAGTCCGGATCCGTACGGAATAGACATCTATCCACTGCCTCTAGATCTGTACGGAATAGACATCTATCCACTGTGTCCGGATCTGTACGGAATAGACATCTATCCACTGTGTCCGGATCTGTACGGAATAGACATCTATCCACTGTGTCCGGATCTGTACGGAATAGACATCTATCCACTGTCCCCGGATCCGTACGGAATAGACATCTATCCACTGTGTACGGAATAGACATCTATCCACTGAGTCCGGATCCGTACGGAATAGACATCTATCCACTGCCTCTAGATCTGTACGGAATAGACATCTATCCACTGTGTCCGGATCCGTACGGAATAGACATCTATCCACTGTCTCTGGATCTGTACGGAATAGACATCTATCCAGTGACCCAGAGTCTGTACGGAATAGACATCTATCCACTGTGTCCGGATCTGTACGGAATAGACATCTATCCACTGTGTCTGGATCTGTACGGAAGAGACATCTATCCACTGTCCCGGATCTGTACGGAATAGGCATCTATCCACTGTCCCCGGATCTGTACGGAATAGACATCTATCCACTGCCTCTAGATCTGTACGGAATAGTCATCTATCCACTGTCTCTGGATCTGTATGGAAGAGACATCTATCCAGTGACCCCGGGTCTGTATGGAGTAGACTTCTATCCACTGTGTCCGGATCTGTACGGAAGAGACATCTATCCACTGTGTCCGGATCTGTACGGAAGAGACATCTATCCACTGTCCCGGATCTGTACGGAAGAGACATCTATCCACTGTGTCCGGATCCGTACGGAATAGATATCTATCCACTGTCTCTGGATCTGTACGGAATAGACATCTATCCACTGTGTCCGGATCTGTACGGAAGAGACATCTATCCACTGTCTCTGGATCTGTACGGAATAGACATCTATCCACTGTGTCCGGATCTGTACGAAAGAGACATCTATCCACTGTGTCCGGATCTGTACGGAAGAGACATCTATCCACTGTGTCCGGATCTATACGGAATAGACATCTATCCACTGTCCCGGATCTGTACGGAATAGACATCTATCCACTGTGTCCGGATCTGTACGGAATAGACATCTATCCACTGTGTCCGGATCTGTACAGAATAGACATCTATCCACTGTCTCTGGATCTGTACGGAAGAGACATCTATCCACTGTGTCCGGATCTGTACAGAATAGACATCTATCCACTGTCCCGGATCCGTACGGAATAGACATCTATCCACTGCCTCTAGATCTGTACGGAATAGTCATCTATCCACTGTCCCGGATCCGTACGGAATAGTCATCTATCCACTGTCCTGGATCTGTGCGGAATAGTCATCTATCCACTGTCTCTGGATCTGTACGGAATAGACACCTATCCACTGTCCCGGATCTGTACGGAGTAGATATCTATCCACTGTCCCGGATCTGTACGGAGTAGACATCTATCCACTGTCCCGGATCTGTACGGAATAGTCATCTATCCACTGTGTCCGGATCTGTACGAAAGAGACATCTATCCACTGTCCCCAGATCTGTACGAAAGAGACATCTATCCACTGTTCCGGATCTGTACAGAATAGACATCTATCCACTGTCCCGGATCTGTACGGAATAGACATCTGTCCACTGTGTCCGGATCCGTACGGAATAGACATCTATCCACTGTCTCTGGATCTGTACGGAAGAGACATCTATCCACTGTGTCCGGATCTGTACGGAAGAGATATCTATCCACTGTGTCCGGATCTGTACGGAATAGATATCTATCCACTGTCCCCGGATCTGTACGGAATAGACATCTATCCACTGTCTCTGGATCTGTACGGAATAGACATCTATCCACTGTCTCTGGATCTGTACGGAATAGACATCTATCCACTGTCCCGGATCTGTACGGAATAGACATCTATCCACTGTGTCCGGATCTGTACGGAATAGACATCTATCCACTGTGTCCGGATATGTACGGAGTAGACATCTATCCACTGTCTCTAGATCTGCACGGAATAGACATCTATCCACTGTCTCTGGATCTGTACGGAATAGACATCTATCCACTGAGTCCGGAACTGTACGGAATAGTCATCTATCCACTGCCCCGAGTCTGTACGGAATGGACATCTATCCACTGTGTCCGGATCTGTACGGAGTAGACATCTATCCACTGTCTCTGGATCTGTACAGAATAGTCATCTATCCACTGTCTCTGGATCTGTACAGAATAGACATCTATCCACTGCCCCGGTCTGTACGGAATAGACATCTATCCACTGTCTCTGGATCTGTACGGAATAGACATCTATCCACTGTGTCCGGATCTGTACGGAATAGACATCTATCCACTGACCCGGATCTGTACGGAATAGACATCTATCCACTGTCCCCGGATCTGTACGGAATAGACATCTATCCACTGTGTCCGGATCTGTACGGAATAGACATCTATCCACTGTCCCGGATCTGTACGGAATAGACATCTATCCACTGTCCCCGGATCTGTACGGAATAGACATCTATCCACTGTCCCCGGATCTGTACGGAATAGACATCTATCCACTGTCTCTGGATCTGTACGGAATAGACATCTATCCACTGTCCCCGGATCTGTACGGAATAGACATCTATCCACTGTGTCCGGATCTGTACGGAATAGACATCTATCCACTGTCCCGGATCTGTACGGAATAGACATCTATCCAGCATCCCCAGACATCCGTACGGACCGGAACAGTGGATAGATGTCTATTCCGTACAGATCCAGACAGTGGAAAAATGTCTATTCCGTCCCCAGATCTGTACGGAAATGTCATCTCTCCACTGTCCCGGATCTAGACGGAGCTCTTTCAGTAAAACTCTTCAAGGTTTAATTAAATGATTCCATTCATTCTGTAATGCAGAATTTTATTACCCATTAATCCCCCCAAACCCTCAACATGAACTCAGATATTCAGATGTCAACTGGCAAAATGCAAAGTCATTTCTATTTTCTGGAGGATGTGAATAATAATCTTCATTATTGTCACAAGCAGGCTTACATTAACACTGCAATGAAGTTACTGTGAAAATCCCCTTGTCGCCACACTCCGGCGCCTGTTCGGGTACACAGAGGGAGAATTCAGAATGTCCAATTCATCTAACAGCAAGTCTTTCGGGACTTGTGGGAGGAAACCGGAGCACCCGGAGGAAACCCACACAGACACGGGGAGAACGTGCAGACTTCGCACAGACAGTGACCCAAGCCAGAAATCAAACCCGGGACCCTGGCGCTATGAAGCAACAGTGCTAACCACCGTGCTACTGTGCCGCCCGTTAATTCTGTAACACTCTTATGTGAAGTTCAGCATCATGTACAAATCATTTAGCCTCATTCCTGAGTATTTTGAATGTTTGGGAACACATTATGAGTCAGTTAAATGTTGCTAGTTTTCTATATGCAAGGCTAGTTTATCGCTCACCATCCCAAAAGCGTGTAACAGATTTGAACTGTAGATAATCACCACCCACCAATCTGTTCTGAATAAAGGGGCTGGCCGTTTGAAAGAATCCTCTTGCGATAGACACCATGCACCCATACTGACAACAAACTGCATAGCTACACATCGACCTTCAGTAACCTCTGCACAGAGTCCTGGAAGCTGCAGCCACATTGACACAGAGCCGTCAATATTGGGTGCGTCAGAAATGACATTCACTGTTAGCAAGGCACAGATTGCAAACACATTTAAATAAATACAGCCAATCAGGGCAGCCATTCTCACAGTGATGATATAGGTTACAATTCGCCTAAATGCCTTTGGGTTCAGGATAAAGAAAAATCAGCCCGTGTTCCTGTTCCTGATCCCAATCCTAAAGAAATCAGCCTGTGTTGCTGATCCTAATCCCCATCAGCGAAGAAGTGCTGCAGGTGAGCGACAGAAGATTCAGTGTGGGCTGTGAAAGCTCTGATGATTGAGTAAGCTGCTCATCATTGTGTGGACTCACCCACAACCTGTGGCCACAAGGCGAGGGAGTGGGGGGGGGGGCGGGGGGAGCAGCCACTCCACTGGACCCCAGCAAGAATCTTCAGGGGATTGGCTGGAATGGGGTAATAAAACTGTTCAGATTTCCTACATTTCTAATCCTGATGGACATGGGTAGCAGATGAAAATTATTATTATTATAATAAGATGTGCAAGGGTGACTGTGGGGGGGGGAGGCAGTGACAGGAAATGCACCATAAAGTGACAGGCTGGGGAGCAGGATGTGAGATTTACAGAGGGCAAGTGTTCCAGAGGCAATAAACACCCGAGATCGGATCTACAGTCACCTGTTAGACCTCGGTGCGGGGGGCAGTGACCTCGGTGCGGGGGGCAGTGACCTCGGTGCGGGGGGCAGTGACCTCGGTGCGGGGGGCAGTGACCTCGGTGCGGGGGGCAGTGACCTCGGTGCGGGGGGCAGTGACCTCGGTGCGGGGGGCAGTGACCTCGGTGCGGGGGGCAGTGACCTCGGTGCGGGGGGCAGTGACCTCGGTGCGGGGGGCAGTGACCTCGGTGCGGGGGGCAGTGACCTCGGTGCGGGGGGATTATGGGCACCTCCAGCAGGGTCCTGCACACTTGGCATTTTGGAAATGACTGGACGGGTAAGTTACTCGGGATCATGCGGTCCTGGAAAGAGAAGCAATGTTGGGTCAAGGAGAACAAATGGTTTCTAATTTTATCTTTAAGAAAAGTCTGAGCTGACTCTCACTGGGAGAACTCTCGATCTGTCTCTTTCCCCTGTCACTCAAGCCTCTCGGATGTCCTCAGAGTGAAGACAGTGTTCACATTGCATCCTGATTCTACCCATATCCAACTACTTCTCACATCTCAGCCCAGGGTACTGAGGCCAATTGCAGCAACGCTAACCCTAATGGGATCTCAAAGATGGGAATGAATTGTGGGACCTTTCTTACTAATGTGCAAAACACAGAAAAGCAAAACATCTCCAACAAACAATGTTATGGAGTTCACCTGACCTACAACAGTTTATTGATTTTGGTTACGAGGAGCACAAGGGCCTTAAGCACTTTTAATCACAAACAAAGTTTATTCTATGAATTCAGTTAACATCATTATAAACACACACAATAAGCATTTTTATCAACTAGAAGCATAATGCTGGGTCTGCAGTGACCTCGGTGCGGGTGGGCAGTGACCTCGGACCCCACACAGCTACAGTACTCTATATATAACCCTTAATAACTTCCCTTAGTTGTTGTAATTAAGTAACAACATCCATAAACCAGAAAACTCTTTTACCAAAACAGTCGGTGAGAATTCCTTCCAGAATACAGTTAAATTATCAAGTGATCTGGAGACACCTTTTAACCTGCAGAGAGAGAGAGAGAGACAAGGCAAGACTTCTCTGTCTGAATCCAGCTTCCAAATGTGTAAAGGAAAGTAAAACTCAGAGCCACAGCCCAGCTCAAAAACAAAACTAAAAAACCCAGAGCCACAGCCCAGCTCCACCCACACAATAGCATCACTGAAGCCATTTGATAATACAAAACATTTCTTAAAGGGACAGTCCCATGACAACAGCAATAGAACATTTGAATTTATCTAGCGCTTTTCACATGTTCAAAATGTCCTGAGGCACACAAGTTGGAAACATAATCATCCTCGAGACCACAATGGGCTGATTGGTTCAGTGATGCTGGTTGAGGGATAAACTTTGGGAAATAAACTCCTGCACTTCATCCAATAGTGTCTTGAGATCATTCATACCCACCTGAGAGTGCACATGAGATCATTCATACCCACCTGAGAGTGCACATGGGGCCACAGGTCAAAATAGGACATAGAAACAGAAAAAAACAGAAGCAGGAAGAGGCCATTCGGCCTTTCGAGCCTGCTCAGCCATTCATGGCTGATCATCAAGTTCATACCCTGATCCCGCCTTCCCCCATATCCTTTGATCCCTTTAGCCCCAAGAGCTGGATCTAATTCCCCGGAACTTACACAACGTTTTGGACTCAACTACTTTCTGTGGTAGTGAATTCCACAGATTCCCAGTCTCTGGGTGAATACATTTCTCCTCATCTCCGTCCTAAAAGGTTTACCCCTTATCCTCAAACTATGACCCCTAATTCTGGACTTCCCCCACCATCGGGAACATTCTTTCTCAAAAAAACAAATTCCCATTAAGGAGCAATTTAGCATGGTCAATCCACCTACCCTGCACATCTCTGGGTTGTGGGGTGAGACCCACAGTAACAGGGAGAATGTGCAAACTCCATACGGACAGTGAGAGGGTGGAGGGCCCCGAGGGGGTGGGGGGGAAGCTGTAGCGGTCTCCTGTGGAACTGGACCCAACAAGAGTCAGAAACTCCAGGACAGGAGGGAGAAAATTGGTCAGAGGCAGGACGTCGGCAAATCAAAATCTGCAACACCGACTTTATTTCTAAAGTGTTAAATGATAATAATCACAACTGGTCAGGGAGGGAGGCAGGGAGGAGGGGAGGGAGAGGAGGAGTTGGGGGGGGGGGGGTGCGCCTGTAAAGCAATTCTGAATCAACCATGCAAAACATCAAAGTTCTGCTAAACACCAGGGAAAATGCAGAGTTCAGTCGAACACTGTGAGATCACGATGCCTGTGAATTTGCGAAGCTGCTAGCCACTTGCAAATCTGATATTTTCCATGCCACAACTGGCTTCAATGTAGAACCAAACTGGTTTCAAAGGTTAAAAACAGCAGATCAAACTATGAATGATCCAAGGAACAGCTGCTCACAGCTGACTGACCCCAAATGTCTGGAAAAGGGCATCGAGACAATTTATGAATCTGTTTTAAAATAGTGTCAATCGCGCACACAATATCCCATCAGGCAGCCACTCCCTGCATGGATCAAATTTCCCTTTCGTCATCAAGGATGTTTTTGTGACCTTGAGACTGAAACATGTCGGATCATAATCACCCTAACTCTGATTTAAAAAACAATCCAACCACTTTCTTTCCTCATTTGTCCACTTTGACATTATTTACATACAAGTTAACACATTCTTCTGCCTTCAGTCCCAGCATCTTCGGTTGTTATTTTGTTCAATGACAATATTTTATTCGAGAGTGGCAGACTTGAGACCAAATGTAAATGTTGAAGTTTGTCTGATACATAAAGATCCGCGGGGTGGAGGAGGACTGTCTTGGAAACTCGCAAATAATTCTGACCTTGAGGAATACCAGAGAATTGGCTCCAATTCAAAGAGTCAGAGGAGAGAGGGAGGGGTGGGTATGAAATAATTGAAAGTTATGTCAGAATCTCAAAGCAAATCCACTGAACTGAGGTGCTTTATGTTTTAAAGTGAAAATCTAATTTAGGTCCGAATAGAAGTTTTGTTTGCACCAGCAGGATCCATGTCTGGCATTTGAATCTCTGAGAAGAGGCCAACATTTAATCTGATCAAGTCCCCGTTGCCTCGATTGTGGAGCAGCTGCTAAATCAGAGCAAGAGCAAATCAGCACCTTCTCCAGTTCATAACCACCCAATCCCTCAGTTACTTCAAAATCCAGGGACACACGCGGGAGGCCCATTTGATGCCTTTACTGATGTCACCATCAGCCAGCCAAGCCCGTCATTGGGAGATGTGATCTTCAGAAGACCTTTCCATTTTCACTTTACTCATACTACAGAAACTGCTTAATTTCAAAAAGGTGTTCCTAAAAGGTAAATAGAACATAGAAGATGGGGTGGAGAAGGAAGCTATTCGGCCTATCGAGTCTGCACCGACCCACTTAAGCCCTCACTTCCACCCTATCCCCGTAACCCAATAACCCCTTCCTAACCGTTTTTGGTCATGAAGGGCAATTTATCGCTGCCAATCCACCTAACCTGCACATCTTTGGACTGTGGGAGGAAACTGGAGCACCCGGAGGAAACCCACGCAGACACGGGGAGAACGTGCAGACTCCACACAGACAGTGACCCAGCGGGGAATCGAACCTGGGACGCTGGTGCTGTGAAGCCCCGGTGCTAACCACTGTACTACCATGCTGCCCTATTCACAAAGGAATGGGCAAAAGTAACATCACGAAAAGAACACAGCATCTTACTGTTTGAAAGCTGAAGCTTTTGGACTTACATCGCTGTAAGTCCTTCACATCAAATCTTCTCCCTCCCACATTTATACAGAATATGGATTGAGCAATGGTACTGAGAAGGTGGAGCAGCCATATCATCAAGTGGCTTCATTTCAGCATAACATCACTGGAAAGGAGGTGTGCCAGGTGATCCAGTTTTAGTTTCACTTTTGCTTTGAGCAGACAACACACAGACGGCTCTGCTGCTGACCACTTCAAGATTGACATCCATGTTGCTTAAGTGCCCACTCTTAATAAATGGACCCACAACGTGTTTACCCAGTCCCGCATCAGTGACTGGTGCCTTTATATTATTGTATAAACACAGTAGTAACCTGCCTAGTGTAAAGAAAATTTAGAGGGAATACTTCCCAGCCGCCAATCTCAAGATAACCAAGTCTAAAGTATGTTTAAATATTCTAACCTTGTGCACCAACTTACAGGTTGTCCTATGCTCCGGGCAACAGCCCGGACCATTCTCCATTTCAATGGAAACAAGGCAAATGGAGAAAGAGTGTTCAGCATTAACAGCGAGTCATTTAGTCCTCCTTGAAATCAAAGTGTCTGTTACTCACCGTACATTTTTCCTTCATCTGATAGAATAATTTTCCGCCGGCCACATGGTGGGTAGATGGCCAATGCTTCCCGGAAGCTCTGCTCGATGTCAGGACTCCACACTCCCTCTGCCTCACTGTCCAAACTCTTCTCCATTGTATCACTCATTGTGTCAGAGTCATGGTCAGGGCTTGCGCCCTCGCTCCAGCTGGTTGTCTCAATTTTAACTGTGAGGGGTCTCCAACCTATAAGTTGGAGGGCAGCATAGCACATCTGAGCGAATACAGAAAATACAGGTTCAGGAACCGGTAAATACGTTTGAATAGGTGCACTTCAACATGAAATGGGTTTGCGCTGTTTCATTAGGCTAGTTAGGAACACAATATTGGTCTCAGGGTCCAGCTGCTACAACCACATTTTCAGGTTATTTCTATTCCTTCTCCGTTGGCCTCCCTCTCCTGCTCTCAACCTCAAGAAATCCTGCAATTAACTTGCAGAAGGACAGGAGGGAAATGGGAGTCAGTGATTGGGAGAAGCAATGAAACAATGAGAATAACACCAAGATAGGCAGCTGAGAAATAATCTGCCTGTTAATGGTTTGTGGAATAAATTTCCATTTTTATCTTCAACAATTACCTCCTTGATCTTCATCACAGGCCAGTGTCTGTATTGCCATTGCTCTGTGTTCTGGAATTCCACAGCTACAAGTAAAATATCAAAACTGGAGCCTGAAGCAGTACCAGGCCAGAGGGAGACAATTTCCACACAACTGGAAAGTAACATTCACCGAAAACACCAGGAGTATCAAGTAAGGGGAAAGGGTTTTCGATTAACTGGAGATTTCTAAGAATAAATGAATTAATCCGACACTGAGACATGTTTGCAACCATTTAGGCCATTGTGGTTTAGTCTATAACTCCTCACCCACTCAAGCTCATTTTTAACCAAATAGGCCATCAGGGAGGTGCTCCACATGTGAATTCTGCAGCGGGTTGGGGGAGACAGTGATTGGTTTTAAAATAGCTGAATCCAAAACAGGATTTAATAAAACATTCGGTCATTTCACAACATATCGTTCTGATCTCAAAGGCTCATGATCTGTTGAAGTTTTTCAGTTAATTATCCAATAATATTGCTCTTTCCATCCATCTATCCACATCTCCATGACCTCAGCTCCTTGGAAACGTAATTTGTTTCATTTGAGGGTTTCCACAGTGAAAGGGCCGACGTTCCCTCAGGGCGGGCGTAGCCTAGATCCCGGCCCTGCCTTGGCCTTCCCTCAGTCCCAGCCTTCCCTCAGTCCCAGCCTTCCCTCGGGGCCTGCCCTTCCTTGGCACCGGCCCTCCCTCGGTCCCGGCCTTCCCTCGGGTCCCGGCCTTCCCTCGGGTCCCGGCCTTCCCTCGGGTCCCGGCCTTCCCTCGGGTCCCGGCCTTCCCTCGGGTCCCGGCCTTCCCTCGGGTCCCGGCCTTCCCTCGGGTCCCGGCCTTCCCTCGGGTCCCGGCCTTCCCTCGGGTCCCGGCCTTCCCTCGGGACCCGGCCTTCCCTCGGGACCCGGCCTTCCCTCGGGACCCGGCCTTCCCTCGGGACCCGGCCTTCCCTGGGGACCCGGCCTTCCCTCGGGTCCCGGCCTTCCCTCGGGTCCCGGCCTTCCCTCGGGTCCCGGCCTTCCCTCGGGTCCCGGCCTTCCCTCGGGTCCCGGCCTTCCCTCGGGTCCCGGCCTTCCCTCGGGTCCCGGCCTTCCCTCGGGTCCCGGCCTTCCCTCGGGTCCCGGCCTTCCCTCGGGTCCCGGCCTTCCCTCGGGTCCCGGCCTTCCCTCGGGTCCCGGCCTTCCCTCGGGTCCCGGCCTTCCCTCGGGGCACTTTGTTTTCCTGCCATGTCCATGTCATTTTAATGATGAAGAAAGTGATTGGAATTTCTTTTGAAATTCACACTGTTTGTACATCAAAGCTTGGCCAAAATCATTCCAGTGATCAAAATATTTCAGATAATCACATCCAGTGACTGTCACCCAAAAGGCCGAATTGATTGAGAAACATGGAACTGCCCGAGCAGTTCTAATTTCCAATTAAGGGGAATTTAGCGTGGCCAATCCACCTGGCCTGCACATCTTTTGGTTGTGGGGGTGAAACCCACGCAAACACGGGGAAAATGTCCAAACTCCACATGGACAGTGACCCAGGGCCTGGGACCTTTGTGCCGTGAGGCAGCAGTGCTAACCACTGCACCACCATGCTGCCCCCAGCTGTAAGAAAGATGATACAATAATTTTGAGGAACTGAAAGACTGGGCAAATGAGCTTGAAGATCGTGTACATGAAATGCAGTCAAGATAGTTTCCTCGAACAATACACAATAATCTTTATTAGTGTCACAAGTAGCCTTATATTAACACTGCAATGAAGTTACTGTGAAAATCCCCTAGTTGCCACATTCCGGCACCTGTTGGTCATGGAATCAACTCCAGCAAGAGGCTGCAAGAGGTAACACCTGTCCTTTTACCTCCTTCCCATCACTGTCCAAAACCCCAGATATTCCTTCCAGGTGAAACAGTGATTATTTGGACTTCTTTCAACTTAGCTTAGCTTACCGTATTCACTGCTCATAATGTGGTCGCTTCTACCAAACATAGATGGTGAGATCAGTGTGGAATACCCCAGTCCACAAGCAAGACCCTGACCTGTCTGGTCACCTGTCATTTTAATTGTCTGATACTCTGCATTGGCTTCCGACACTGTCCCAATAAAGCTCTGTGCAGCCTCCTGTTCAACCCCAATAAAGCTCTGTGCAGCCTCCTGTTCAACCCCAATAAAGCTCTGTGCAGCCTCCTGTTCAACCCCAATAAAGCTCTGTGCAGCCTCCTGTTCAACCCCAATAAAGCTCTGTGCAGCCTCTTGTTCAACACAGTTCAGCAATTTCAGATCAGAACCTCTTCCCCCATCTTTTCTGGACAGAAGCTTCCATTGACCATCTGCGTTTACTGCTGAGGGTTGTCCAATCAGAAACAATTGAATAAAATGGGCCTATAGTCTCTGGATTTTAGAAGAAAGATAATCTGGAACATACAAGATTCTGAAGAGGCTTTGACAGGGGAGAGAGCGGTTGTTTCTCCCGGATGAGTAATCTCGAAGACTAGGAGGGGGCCTCAGGGTAAGGGGATGATCCTTTAGGACTGAGATGAGGAGCAATTTCTTGCATTGGAAAAGCTGTGAATCTTTGGAATTCTTCACCCAGAGGGTTGTAGATTCTCAATTGTTGACTATATTCAAGGCTGAGATTAATAGATTTTTGAATACTGAAGCAATCAGGAGGAAATAGGATTGAGTGAGAAACTGGAATTGGAGTCAAAGATTATCCATGATATAACTGAATAGCAGAGGCTGATCAAGGATGTAGCCTCCAGCTGCCCTCGGTGTACAAAGCCTGTGCTGCAATCAATGGACGTGGGTTAATTGCACATGACAGATCCCCACACCCATTTTCAGGTGCGATTGAATTTAGCTTCCTTTGATCGATGGCCAAAGATATATCAGGTGTTTGTGTCCCCACCTTCCTCCATCTGTATAGAATAGCATAAAGCAGCCCATTAATAGGGCCTCGATTATATTATAATTAGGTTTTCATTAAAGGAGTGCAGACTCCCTCTGAAACAACTCATTCTGTAGAATTACTCCAAAGTTATCATAGAATCATAGAATTTACAGTGCAGAAGGAGGCCATTCGGCCCATCGAGTCTGCACCGGCTCTTGGAAAGAGCACCCCACCCAAGGTCCACACCTCCACCCCATCCCCATAACCCAGCAACCCCACCCAACACTAAGGGCAATTTTGGACACTAAGGGCAATTTATCATGGCCAATCCACCTAACCTGCACATCTTTGGACTTTGTGCCTTGACTATTATAATGGACTTTGAATTAGCTATTGCATTAAGTGTTCTTTTTGTCAAATAATCTAGACAAAGTTGTTGGCTGAACACAATCTTTGAGGAAACCGATGCACTTGGCGGAATACTCATCAGGAAATTTTCTAAAATGGCTTACATGCTGTGAGGTGTTAAAATCCACAGATTGTACCTGAATGTCTAACAGTTTTCTAACTTTGATCATTGTCTCTATATCCTTGTAAGGAATTATTTTATCTGATTTTGAGTAAAAGAAAAGTTGAGGCCACCTCGATGGGTCCACCTTCAAGTTATCCGCACTAATCTAATTCTGGCCACTTGAACATCCCCAACTTTTAATCATTCCACAATCAGTGGCCTTCCTCACACTGCCAAAGCTCGGACATTCCCCCTGCCTGTCTACCTCATTTTAAAACTGTCGTAGAATCATAGAATTTACAGTGCAGAAGGAGGCCATTCGGCCCATCGAGTCTGCACCGGCTCTCTGAAAGAGCACCCTACCCAACCACACACCTCCACCTTATCCCCATAACCCAGTAACCCCACCCAACACTAAAGGCTCTTAGAATAATCTTTTAGTCACCTGCCGTACATCTCCTTATGTGGCTTGGTGTTAAATTTACTTCATGATGCTCTTGCGAAGCCAGACAAGAAATAGGAGCTGGAAAAGGCCATTCGGCCCATCGAGCCTGCTCGGTCTTTCAATAAGATTGCGGCTGATCTGACTGGAGCCTTAACATCCAAATCTGTCCTGGGACATTTTACTGAGGCTAATGGCACTATATAAATACATGTTGCGGTAGAAATCTCTGAATGATCAGGGAACTGATGGCATTGTTGACCCCTGGTATTAAAGACTATGAATGTTAGTGTAGTTAATGGAATTGGTTTTAGTTGTGGCGGCATGGTAGCTCAGTGGTTAGCACTGTTGCTTCACAGTGCCAGGGTCCCAGGTTGGATTCCCGGCTTGGGACACTGTCTGTGCGGTGTCTGCACGTTCTCCCCGTGTCTGCGTGGGTTTGATCCGGGGTGCTCCCGGTTTCATCCCACAAGTCCCGAAAGACGTGCGTAGATGAATTGGCCATTCTGAATTCTCCCTCAGTGTACCTGAACAGGCGCCGGAATGTGGCGACTAGGGGCTTTTCACAGTAACTTCATTGCAGTGTTAAGGTAAGCCTACTTGTGACAATAATAAATATTATTAATTTCATAGAATTTACAGTGCAGAAGGAGGCCATTCGGCCCATCGAGTCTGCACCGGCTCTTGGAAAGAGCACCCTACCCAAGGTCAACACCTCCACCCTATCCCCATAACCCAGTAACCCAACCCAACACTAAGGGCAATTTTGGACACTGAGGGCAATTTATCATGGTCAATCCACCTAACCTGCACATCTTTGGACTGTGGGAGGAAACCGGAGCACCCGGAGGAAACCCACGCACACACGGGATGGATGTGCAGACTCCGCACAGACAGTGACCCAAGCCGGAATCGAACCTGGGACTCTGGAGCTGTGAAGCAATTGTGCTATCTACAATGCTACCGTGCTGCCCAATTAAATGGCTTGTGTGTACAGTCTGATGTAATTGTGGTATATCATAGCTGGAGTATATTATGGAAAAAGTGCTTTACATACACACTGATCAGAAAAATAAATCACATAAATAATGCTTTTCGTGAATTGTTTCAAATTGCTCTCGGCTCCTGTGCTAGACCTGTCCCACCAGAATACCCGGCTATCATATAAACCAAAAAGGCTCTCCTTCAAAGACAGCACAAGTTTGAAATAGAATCCACTGTTATACAGCCCAATGCTCTTCACAATGGGCACACTATTAAACTCTCAAACATCCACTTTACTGAAACTCCCGTTGCAACATTGGAGAGGCCCTGCAACAAAGTCGGCAGTTTCATTATGTCCGAGTGTTCTGGCATAAGGCACATGTAGCTGGACCCTAACTGAATAGTTCTGATGGGCATTGTGAAGAAATTCTTTTTACAGCCAGCCCTTCATTTTGAACAGCTGCTACCCAGACTCAAAGCACCTGCCGCAGAATGGAACACATTAAAAACAAGGGACAAGGGGCTGATAACAGGCAGACGCCCATCTTCCATCAAGCATTGGCATTTCACGCCGACAGCTGCCACTGATGTCATCTGCTTTCTTTAAGCGAAAAAACTCAAAACTTGTAAAACATTCTCAAATGAAAGATTAATGAAACGTAAAAACATCTGAAGGAAAAGTGGAAAAATGGAGTACGTGATAAATAAACAATTATATCACCATGTAATTCAGTCTGGTCAGCTCTTCCCTCTGAATCACAAGGTTATGAGTTCAAGTCTGACCCTTTGACTTGAGTATGAAAATCGAGTCACACTCCAGTGCGGTACCAAGGGAACACTGCACTGTTGAAGCTGCTATCTTTCAGATGATACTTGAAACCAGAGACCGGTCAATCCTCGGAGGGGAATGTAAAAGATTGCGTCACTTTTTCAACAAAGGACAAGGGAGTTGTCCCTGGTGTCCTGGTCAATATTTGATCGTCAATCAACATCACAAAATAAATCATCAGATTATCTCATTTTATCACGTTGCTGTGTTTCCTACATAACAACATGTCATTGGCCATGAAACATTTTGGGATGTTTAGTGGTTGTTAGAAGCTCTATTGAAATGAGGTTGTGCATTTAAATTTTCTTTAGAAATGCTCTGATATAATAACTGATGGATAGAGTTGTGACCACAATCTAGCAGAGGTAAGGGGGGGTCTGGTACATTCTCTTGTAAGGCATTTTTTAAGTTTTAGGCACAAAATCACTGTTCCATAAAGCAGATTATCACCTTTTTTAAAAATAAGGTCGTCTGAAATATTGCCATAATTGAAACATCCATTTGATCGAGCATACCAGATTGATGTTGTTAGCTCCAACAGAAATAGGCCTGGCTGGAACTCCCAATGGTTACAATGCACCTTTTTATTTATTATTACAGAGAAGGAGAAATATTAGAATAGGCCCCACACCCACCTTACACAGAACATAGAACATTACAGCGCAGTACAGGCCCTTCGGCCCTCGATGTTGCGCCGACCTGTGAAACCACTCTAAAGCCCATCTACACTATTCCCTTATCGTCCATATGTCTATCCAGTGACCATTTAAATGCCCTTAGTGTTGGCGAGTCCACAACTGTTGCAGGCAGGGCATTCCACGCCCTTACTACTCTCTGAGTAAAGAACCTACCTCTGACATCTGTCTTATATCTATCTCCCCTCAATTTAAAGCTATGTCCCCTCGTGCTAGACATCACCATCCGAGGAAAAAGGCTCTCACTCTCCACTCTATCCAATCCTCTGGATCATCTTGTATCCCTCAATTAAGTCACCTCTTAACCTTCTTCTCTCTAACAAAAACAGCCTCAAGTCCCTCAGCCTTTCCTCATAAGATCTTCCCTCCATACCAGGCAACATTCTGGTAAATCTCCTCTGCACCCTTTCCAATGCTTCCACATCCTTCCTATAATGCGGCGACCAGAATTGCACGCAATACTCCAAATGCGGCCGCACCAGTTTTGTACAGCTGCAACATGACCTCATGGCTCCGAAACTCAATTCCTCTACCAATAAAAGCTAACACACCGCACGACTTCTTAAGAACCCTCTCAACCTGGGTGGCAACTTTCAGGGATCTATGTACATAGACACCGAGATCTCTCTGCTCTTCCACACTACCAAGAATCTTACCATTAGCCCAGTACTCTGTCTTCCTGTTATTCCTTCCAAAATGAATCACCTCACACTTTTTTGCATTAAACTCCATTTGCCACCTCTCAGCCCAGCACTGCAGCTTATCTATGTCCCTCTGTAACTTGTAACATTCTTCCACACTGTCCACAACTCCACTGACTTTAGTATCATCTGCAAATTGACTCACCCATCCTTCTACGCCCTCCTCCAGGTCATTTATAAAAATGGCAAACAGCAGTGGCCCCAAAACAGATCCTTGTGGTACACCACTAGTAACTGGACTCCAGTCTGCACATTTCCCATCAACCACCACGCCTTGTCTTCTTCCAGCTAGCCAATTTCTGATCCAAACTGCTAAATCACCCTGAATCCCATGCCTCCGCATCTTCTGCAGTAACCTACCATGGGGAACCTTAGCAAACGCTTTACTGAAGTCCATGTACACCACATCAACTGCTTTACCCTGATCCACCTGTTTGGTCACCATCTCAAAGAACTCAATAAGGTTTGTGAGGCACGACCTACCCTTCACAAAACCGTGTTGACTATCTCTAATCAAATTATTCCTTTCCAGATGATTATACATCCTATCTCTTATCAACCTTTCCAAGACCTTGCCCACAACAGGAGTAAGGCTCGCTGGTCTATAGTTACCGGGGTTATCTCTACTCCCCTTCTTGAACAAGGGGACAACATTTGCTATCCTCCAGTCTTCTGGCACTATTCCTGTAGACAAAGATGACTTAAAGATCAAAGCCAAAGGCTCAGCAATCTCCTCCCTAGCTTCCCAGAGAATCCTAGGATAAATCCCATCTGGCCCAGGGGACTTATCTATTTTCACACTTTCTAGAATTGCTAACACCTCCTCCTTATGAACCTCAAGCCCTTCTAGTCTAGTAGCCTGAATCTCAGTATTCTCCTCAACAACATTGTCTTTTTCCTGTGTGAATACTGATGAAAAATATTCATTTAGCACCTCTCCTATCTCCTCGGATTCCAACTTCCCACTACTGTCCTTGACTGGCCCTAATCTTAGCCTAGTCATTCTTTTATTCCTGACATATCTATAGAAAGCTTTAGGGTTATCCATGATCCTACCTGCCAAAGACTTCTCATGTTCCCTCCTGGCTCTTCTTAGCTCTCTCTTTAGGTCCTTCCTAACTAACTTGTAACTCTCGAGCGCCCTAACTGAACCTTCATGTCTCATTTTTACATAAGCCTCCTTCTTCCTCTTGACAAGTGTTTCAACTGCTTTAGTAAACCACGGTTCCCTCGCTCGACCACTTCCTCCCTGCCTGACAGGTACATTCTTATCAAGGACATGCAGTAGCTGTTCCTTGAACAAAGAGCAAAGAAATGTACAGCACAGGAACAGGCCCTAGGGGATTCTATAATTAGGGGGATTGATGGCATCCTTTGTAAGCCAGATCGAGAGTCCCGCATGGTATGTTGCCTGCCCGGTGCCAGGGTGAGGGACATCTCTGATCGGCTTGAAAGGATTTTGGAGAGGGAGGGGGAGGATCCAGTTGTTGTGGTCCACGTTGGGACTAACAACATAGGTAAGACTAGGAAAGAGGACCTGTTTGGGGATTATCAAGCACTAGGGACTAAATTAAAGAACAGGTCCTCCAGGGTTATAATCTCTGGATTACTTCCCGAGCCACGTGCCAATTGGCATAGGGTTGAGAAAATTAGGGAAGTTAACACGTGGCTAAAGGAGTGGTGCGGGAAAGAGGGATTCCATTTCATGGGGCATTGGCATCAGTACTGGGGCAGGAGGGACCTGTACCGTTGGGACGGTCTTCACCTGAACCATTCTGGGACCAGTGTTCTAGCGAATAAGATAAATAGGTTGGCCACAAGGACTTTAAACTAGCAAGTTGGGGGGGAAGGGTAAAGCTATGGACAGTACAATGGTTAATGGAGATCAAGGCAGCAGGTTACGTGGCAGGTTATTATGTAAAGATATGGGTTCAAAGACAAGGAAAATTAGGAGAAAGGGTAAGAGGAAAGATAATTTGCGAAAAGTTACTGATCAAGGTGTTAGGATTCATAACAACGTCATAAAAAACAGCATAAGTGTACTTTACCTGAATGCTCGTAGTATACGGAATAAGGTGAATGAGTTGATGGCGCAAATCATCGTGAATGACTATGATTTAGTGGCCATTACTGAAACATGGTTAAAAGATGGTCACGACTGGGAGTTAAATATCCAAGGGTATCAGACTATACAAAAGGATAGAATGGACGGTAAGGGCGGTAGTGTAGCTTTGTTGTTTAAGGATGGCATCCGGGCAATAGTAAGGGATGATATTGGTGCTATGGAGGATAAGGTTGAATCAATTTGGGTGGAAATCAGGAATAGTAAGGCGAAAAGGTCACTGATAGGAGTAGTCTATAGGCCACCAAATAGTAACAGGATGGTAGGGCAGGCAATAAGCAAAGAAATAACGGATGCATGTAGAAATGGTACAGTGATTATCATGGGAGATTTTAATCTGCATATCGATTGGTTTAACCAGGTTGGTAAAGGCAGCCTTGAGGAGGAGCTTCTAGAATGTGTCTGGGATAATTTCCTGGAACAGTATGTAATGGAACCTACAAGGGAACAAGCGGTCCTAGATCTGGTCCTGTGTAATGAGGCAGGATTGATTAATGATCTCATAGTTCGGGATCTTCTTGGAAGGAGCAACCACAATATGGCGGAATTTAAAATACAGTTGGAGGATGACAAGGTAAAATCAAACACTAGTGTTTTGTGCTTAAACAAAGGCGATTACAATGGGATGAGAGAAGAACTAGCTAAGGTAGACTGGGAGCAAAGACTTCATGGTGAAGCAGTTGAGGAACAGTGGAGAACCTTCCGAGCGATCTTTCACAGTGTTCAGAAAAGGTTCATACCGACAAAAAAGAAAGAGGGTAGAAAGGGGAAAAATCGACCGTGGATATCTAAGGAGGTGAGGGAGAGTATCAAATTGAAGGAAAAAACATACAAAGTGGCAAAAATTAGTGGGAGACTAGAGGACTGGGAAGTCTTTAGGGGACAACAGAAAGCTACTAAAAAAGCTATAAAGAAGAGTAAGGTAGACTATGAAAGTAAACTGGCTCAGAACATAAAAGCAGATAGTAAAAGCTTCTACAAATATATAAGACAAAAAAGAGTGGCTAAGGTAAATATTGGTCCTTTGGAAGATGAGAAGGGAGATTTAATAATAGGAGACGGGGAAATGGCTGAGGAGCTGAACAGGTTTTTTGGGTCAGTCTTCACAGTGGAAGACACAAATAACATGCCAGTGACTGATGGAAATAAAGATATGATAGGTGAGGACCTTGAGATGATTGTAATCACTAAGGAGGCAGTATTGGGCAAGCTAATGGGGCTAAAGGTAGACAAGTCTCCTGGCCCTGATGGGATGCATCCCAGAGTGTTAAAAGAGATGGCTAGGGAAATTGTAAACGCACTAGTGATAATTTATCAAAATTCACTAGACTCTGGGGTGGTCCCAGAGGATTGGAAAGTAGCAAACGTGACACCACTGTTTAAAAAAGGAGATTGGCAGAAAGCGGGTAATTATAGGCCGGTAAGCTTAACTTCGGTTGTAGGGA
Organism: Scyliorhinus torazame; assembly: GCF_047496885.1. Classification (NCBI taxonomy): domain Eukaryota; kingdom Metazoa; phylum Chordata; class Chondrichthyes; order Carcharhiniformes; family Scyliorhinidae; genus Scyliorhinus; species Scyliorhinus torazame. The sequence continues at coordinate 41,110,060 of NC_092735.1, forward strand.
AAATGCTGGAATCTATAATTAAGGAGGAAATAGCGGGGCACCTGGAGGGAAATTGTCCCATTGGGCAGACGCAGCATGGGTTCACAAAGGGTAGGTCGTGTCTGACTAATTTGGTAGAATTTTTTGAGGACGTTACCAATGCAGTAGATAACGGGGAGCCAATGGATGTGGTATATCTGGATTTCCAGAAAGCTTTTGAAAGGTTGCTGCATAAACTAAAGATGCATGGCATTGAGGGTAAAGTGGTAGCATGGGTAGAGGATTGGTTAACTAACAGAAAGCAGAGAGTGGGGATAAATGGGTGTTTCTCTGGTTGGCAACCTGTAACTAGTGGGGTCCCTCAAGGATCAGTGTTGGGCCCGCAATTGTTCACAATTTACATAGACGATTTGGAGTTGGGGACCAAGTGCAATGTGTCAAAGTTTGCAGACGACACTAAGATGAGTGGTAAAGCAAAAAGGGCAGAGGATACCGCAAGTCTGCAGAAGGATTTGGATAGGTTAGGTGAATGTTGCCAAGTGTGAGGCTACCCATTTTGGGAGGAATAACAGCAGAATGGATTATTATTTAAACGGTAAGATGTTAAAACATGCTGCTGTGCAGAGGGACCTGGGTGCTGCTGCACGAGATGCAAAAAGTTGGTGTGCAGGTGCAACAGGTGATTAAGAAGGCTAATCGAGTTTTGTCTTTCATTGCTAGAGGGATGGAGTTCAAGACTAGTGAGGTTATGCTGCAATTGTATAGGGTGTTGGTGAGGCCGCATCTGGAGTATTGTGTTCAGTTTTGGTCTCCTTACCCGAGAAAGGACATATTGGCATTGGAGGGTGTGCAGAGGAGATTCACTAGGTTGATCCCAGAGTTGAGGGGATTAGATTATGATGAGAGGTTGAGTAGACTGGGACTGTACTCATTGGAGTTTAGAAGGATGCGGGGGGATCTTATTGAAACATATAAAATTATGAAGTGAATAGATAGGATAGATGCGGGCAGGTTGTTTCCACTGGTCGGGGAAAGCAGAACTAGGGGGCATAGTCTCAAAATAAGGGGAAGTAGATTTAAGACCGAGTTTAGGAGGAACCTCTTCACCCAAAGGGTTGTGAATCTCTGCAATTCCTTGCCCAGTGAAGCAGTTGAGGCTCCTTCTTTAAACGTTTTTAAGAAAAAGATAGATACCTTTCTAAAGAATAAAGGGATTCGGGGATATGGTGTACGGGCCGGAAAGTGGAGCTGAGTCCACAAAGATCAGCCATGATCTCATTGAATGGCGGAGCAGGCTCGAGGGGCCAGATGGCCTACTCCTGTTCCTAGTTCTTATGTCCTTATGTAGGATTGGCAGCTCAATATTCCAGGATACAGGGGCTGGGTTCTCCGTTCCTGCGACTAAGTGGTGATGCCAATCTGTGGAGTTCCACAACGGTAACATTGGCGCCACCCACACCGATTCCGCTACCGGTGAGGGGCGAGCACCACCGCGTGAAATACCCGCAGAATGTGCGAAAAACAGAGGGAGAAATTGGCAGGTATATTGGACTGCGTACCGTCCACCCAATCCCCCAGCCCACTTCCTGCACCCCCCCCTCACTACCGCCCGCCCCCCAGCCCTGGCAGAAGCTCCCGGCCAGTGGCACAGCTGTTGGCGATGTGTGCGGTGCTGGACACTGTCCGTACCCACGCACTCTGTCTCTCTCTGCAGCCACCACGCCAGGCTCACGATCATTGAGCCCACACCTCTATCGTATCCCCGTAACCCCACCTAACCTTTTTGGACACTAAGGGGCAATTTATCATGGCCAATCCACCTAACCTGCACATCTTTGGACCTGTGGGAGGAAACCGGAGCACCCGGAGGGAACCCACGCAGACACGGGGAGAATGTGCAGACTCCGCACAGACAGTGACCCAAGCCGGGAATCGAACCCGGGACCCTAGAGATGTGAAGCGACAGTGCTAACCACCGTGCTACCATGCTGGCCTGAGTGAACTGGGAGAAGACCTTTTGGGTAAATCTGTGACAGAACAGTGGGATGCATTCAAGAAGGAAATGGAGAGAGTGCAGGGCCAACATGTCCCAATCAAGAAAAGGCTGGGACCAACAAATCCTGTGAATTCTGGATATCGAGGGAGACACAGCATTGTGGGAAAATGGGAGGCTTAAGGCAGATATCAAAATAGCAGAATGCTAGAGGCATATAGAATGTGCAAGAGGGAACTTAAAAATGAAATTAGTTGAGCAAAATGGGGTCATAAAAGGATACTGGGCAGGTAAAATAAAGGAAAATGCTGATATGTGATCAAATTAATGAAATTAACATCGACAGAGAGGAGTTTGAGTGGTCTGGCAGGCCTATAAGGAGATAAATATCCAGGGCCAGATGAAATGTATCCCAGGCTGTTGAGTGAGGCAAGGGAGGGAATAGCAGGGGTGCTGGTAATAATGTTCAATTCCTCTCTGTCCACAGGTGAGGTGCCGGAGGACCGGAGGATAGTCAATGTGGTGCCATTATTCATGAAGGGAGGAAGGGATAAGCCAGGAAACTACAGACCAGTCAGTCTAACCTCAGTGGTGGGGAAAGTATTGAAAGCAATGGATGGCACGGTAGCACAGTGGTTAGCACTGCTGTACGCAACACCAGGGACACAGATATGATTCTGACTTCAGGTGACTTTGTGGAGTTTGCACATATTCTCCGTATCTGTGTTTCCTCCGGGTGCTCCGGTTTCCTCCCACAGTCCAAAGATATGCAGGTTAAGTGGATTGGCCATGATAAATTGCCCCTTAGTGTCTGAAGGTTAGGTTAGGATCGGGCCTCGGTAGAGTGCTCTTTCAGAGGGTCAGTGCAGACGAGATGGGGCAAATGGCACTGTAGGGATTCTATGAATTCTGAGAGACAGAATTATTCTGCATTTGGAGAGGCAGGATATCATCCAGAACGGTCAGCATGGTTTTGTTAAGGGGAGGTCATGTCTGACCAACTTGAGAGAATGTTTCAAAAATGGTGACCAGATGTGTGTAGATAAGGGAAATGTATTTGATGTAGTCTACTTGGACTTCAGCAAGGCTTTTGATAAGGTCCCACATAGGAGACTGATAACGAAGGTAAGAGCCCATGGGATCGAAAGAAATCTGGCAAGTTGGCTCAGTGGCAGGAAGCAGAGGGTGATGGGCGAGGGGTGTTTCTGACAGGAAGCCTGTGTCCAGTGGGGTCCCGCAGGGATCGGTGAGGGGCCCTTGCTGTTGTGGTTTATATAAATGACTTAGACATGAATGTAGGAGGGTTGATCAGTAAGTTTGAGGATGATATGAAAATCGGTGGGTGGTAAATAGTGAGGAGGATAGCCTCCGATTACAGGAGGATACAGACGGGCTGGTCCGAGGGGCTGGTCAGAGGCAAATGGAATTGAGTCTGGGTAAGTGGGAGGTGAGGCACTTGGGCCGGACAAACAGGGCAAAGGAATACAGGATAAACGGCAGGACCCTGGGAAGCAGCGAGGATCAGAGGGACCTTGGTCTGCATGTACACCCGTCCCTTAAGGTAGCAGAGCAGGTGGGTACAGTGGTTAAGAAGACAATTGGTATTCTTGCCTTCATTAGCCGAGGCGGAGAGTTTCAGAGCAGGGAGGTTATGCTGGAACTGTATAAAACGTTGGTTAGGCCACAGCTGGAATATTGTGAGCAGTTCTGGACTCCACATTACAGGAGGGGTGTGATAGTCACTGGAAAGGGGGCAGAGGAGATTTACCAGGATGGTGCCTGGGCTGGAGACTTTCAGCTATGGAGACATTGGATAGACTGGGGTTGTTTTCCTTGGAGTTGGGGAGAGTGAGGGGGGACATGAAGTGCCTTTTCTGTCCTGTGGACCTCGGTGACTCCCAGGCAACAGGATCTTCATTTGTGGCATTTTTGGAGGCTCCTGTAATTCTGCCTCTCTACCCAGGAGCAGTTTCGGGTTTCATACTTCAGGGATGTCAAACTCATGGACTTGGTCCGGAAGGCGACCAGGATTGAAAGGCCGCAGCTGTGAGAAAAGTTCATTGAATTATAGAATCTCTATAGGTAGATGGAGGCCATTCGGTCCATCGAGTCTACACCGACCCTCTGAAAAAGAGCACCTTAACTAGGCCCAATCCCCCACCCTATTTCCCCGAACCCTACTGAGGGACAATTTATCATGGCCAATCCACTTAACCTGCACATCTTTGGACTGAGGGAGGAAACCGGAGCACCCTGAGGAAACCCAGGAGACATGGGGAGAACGTGCAGACTCCGCACAGAAGCGTGCGGGTAGCAGCAGGAACAGATCTAGGTAAGCTCAAATATTGTGAGGGTGGACAAGAAGCAGGAAAATCCCTCAGGATCTCTCATTAAAACCCTAGGCCTCCCATCCCAGGGTTTCCTTCCCCTTCTGAACCCCAGTTATAGCCTCCCGCCTGCTGGTCGATCACCAGGCGGTTCTGTAACATGGTCGGGAGTTCAGGAGTGAGAACAGTCCCAGGTTCACGCACTCCCACCAATGCACTTATATCCAGAGTTTAAAATTGGGATTTATTATGCTTTTTATTACAACAAAGAAGTTAAGAGGAGATCTCAGAGGTACTCAGTAAAATAACAGATTTTAGTCAGATAGAGAACGTTTTTCCACCAGTCAGTGAGTCAAAAACCAGACAGCATTTGGATGACTGTCTGTGCGGAGTCTGCATGTTCTCCCAGTGTCTAGACGGTGTCTAGACAGCATTTGGATGACTGTCTGTGCGGAGTCTGCATGTTCTCCCAGTGTCTAGGACGGGGGAGTGAGCTTGAGTGGAGTGGTTTAAACTAGTATGGCAGGGGGGTGGGCACGGGAGCAAAAGGTGAGAGCATTGAGGGAGAACTAGGGAATAGGGACAGTGGGGCTCTGAGGCAGAGCAGACAGGGAGAAGTTGCTGAACACAGCGGGTCTGGTGGCCTGAAGTGCATATGTTTTAATGCAAGAAGTATTACGGGTAAGGCAGATGAACTTCGAGCTTGGATTAGTACTTGGAACTATGATGTTGTTGCCATTACAGAGACCTGGTTGAGGGAAGGGCAGGATTGGCAGCTAAACGTTCCAGGATTTAGATGTTTCAGGCGGGATAGAGGGGGGTGTAAAAGGGGAGGTGGAGTTGCGCTACTGGTTCGGGAGAATATCACAGCTGTACTGCGGGAGGACACCTCAGAGGGCAGTGAGGCTATTTGGGTAGAGATCAGGAATAAGAAGGGTGCAGTCACAATGTTGGGGGTTTACTACAGGCCTCCCAACAGCCAGCGGGAGATAGAGGAGCAGATAGGTAGACAGATTTTCGAAAAGAGTAAAAACAACAGGGTTGTGGTGATGGGAGACTTCAACTTCTCCAATATTGACTGGGACTCACTTAGTGCCAGGGGCTTAGACGGGGCAGAGTTTGTAAGGAGCATCCAGAAGGGCTTCTTAAAACAATATGTAAACAGTCCAACTAGGGAAGGGGCGGTACTGGACCTGGTATTGGGGAATGAGCCCGGCCAGGTGGTAGATGTTTCAGTAGGGGAGCATTTCGGTAACAGTGACCACAATTCAGTAAGTTTTAAAGTACTGGTGGACAAGGATAAGAGTGGTCCGAGGATGAATGTGCTAAATTGGGGGAAGGCTAATTATAACAATATTAGGCGGGACCTGAAGAACATAGATTGGGGGCGGATGTTTGAGGGCAAATCAACATCTGACATGTGGGAGGCTTTCAAGTGTCAGTTGAAAGGAATACAGGACAGGCATGTTCCTGTGAGGAAGAAAGATAAATACGGCAATTTTCGGGAACCTTGGATGACGAATGATATTGTAGGCCTCGTCAAAAAGAAAAAGGAGGCATTTGTCAGGGCTAAAAGGCTGGGAACAGACGAAGCCTGTGTGGCATATAAGGAAAGTAGGAAGGAACTTAAGCAAGGAGTCAGGAGGGCTAGAAGGGGTCATGAAAAGTCATTGGCAAATAGGGTTAAGGAAAATCCCAAGGCTTTTTACACTTACATAAAAAGCAAGAGGGTAGCCAGGGAAAGGGTTGGCCCACTGAAGGATGGGCAAGGGAATCTATGTGTGGAGCCAGAGGAAATGGGCGAGGTACTAAATGAATACTTTGCATCAGTATTCACCAAAGAGAAGGAATTGGTAGATGTTGAGTCTGGAGAAGGGGGTGTAGATAGCCTGGGTCACATTGTGATCCAAAAAGACGAGGTGTTGGGTGTCTTAAAAAATATTAAGGTAGATAAGTCCCCAGGGCCGGATGGGATCTACCCCAGAATACTGAAGGAGGCTGGAGAGGAAATTGCTGAGGCCTTGACAGAAATCTTTGGATCCTCGCTGTCTTCAGGGGATGTCCCGGAGGACTGGAGAATAGCCAATGTTGTTCCTCTGTTTAAGAAGGGTGGCAGGGATAATCCCGGGAACTACAGGCCGGTGAGCCTTACTTCAGTGGTAGGGAAATTACTGGAGAGAATTCTTCGAGACAGGATCTACTCCCATTTGGAAGCAAATGGACGTATTAGTGAGAGGCAGCACGGTTTTGTGAAGGGGAGGTCGTGTCTCACTAACTTGATAGAGTTTTTCGAGGAGGTCACTAAGATGATTGATGCAGGTAGGGCAGTAGATGTTGTCTATATGGACTTCAGTAAGGCCTTTGACAAGGTCCCTCATGGTAGACTAGTACAAAAGGTGAAGTCACACGGGATCAGGGGTGAACTGGCAAGGTGGATACAGAACTGGCTAGGCCATAGAAGGCAGAGGGTAGCAATGGAGGGATGCTTTTCTAATTGGAGGGCTGTGACCAGTGGTGTTCCACAGGGATCAGTGCTGGGACCTTTGCTCTTTGTAGTATATATAAATGATTTGGAGGAAAATGTAACTGGTCTGATTAGTAAGTTTGCAGACGACACAAAGGTTGGTGGAATTGCGGATAGCGATGAGGACTGTCTGAGGATACAGCAGGATTTAGATTGTCTGGAGACTTGGGCGGAGAGATGGCAGATGGAGTTTAACCTGGACAAATGTGAGGTAATGCATTTTGGAAGGGCTAATGCAGGTAGGGAATATACGGTGAATGGTAGAACCCTCAAGAGTATTGAAAGTCAAAGAGATCTAGGAGTACAGGTCCACAGATCACTGAAAGGGGCTACACAGGTGGAGAAGGTAGTCAAGAAGGCATACGGCATGCTTGCCTTCATTGGCCGGGGCATTGAGTATAAGAATTGGCAAGTCATGTTGCAGCTGTATAGAACCTTAGTTAGGCCACACTTGGAGTATAGTGTTCAATTCTGGTCGCCACACTACCAGAAGGATGTGGAGGCTTTAGAGAGGGTGCAGAAGAGATTTACCAGAATGTTGCCTGGTATGGAGGGCATAAGCTATGAGGAGCGATTGAATAAACTCGGTTTGTTCTCACTGGAACGAAGGAGGTTGAGGGGCGACCTGATAGAGGTATACAAAATTATGAGGGGCATAGACAGAGTGGATAGTCAGAGGCTTTTCCCCAGGGTAGAGGGGTCAATTACTAGGGGGCATAGGTTTAAGGTGAGAGGGGCAAAGTTTAGAGTAGATGTACGAGGCAAGTTTTTTACGCAGAGGGTAGTGGGTGCCTGGAACTCACTACCGGAGGAGGTAGTGGAGGCAGGGACGATAGGGACATTTAAGGGGCATCTTGACAAATATATGAATAGGATGGGAATAGAAGGATACGGACCCAGGAAGTGTAGAAGATTGTAGTTTAGTCGGGCAGTATGGTCGGCACGGGCTTGGAGGGCCGAAGGGCCTGTTCCTGTGCTGTACATTTCTTTGTTCTTTGTTTGTTATGTTGAGTCTGGAGAAGGGCGTGTAGATAGCCTGGGTCACATTGAGATCCAAAAAGACAAGGTGTTTGGTGTCTTAAAAAATATTCAGGTAGATAAGTCCCCAGGGCCTGATGGGATCTACCCCAGAATACTGAAGGAGGCTGGAGAGGAAATTGCTGAGGCCTTGACAGAAATCTTTGGATCCTCACTGTCTTCAGGGGATGTCCCGGAGGACTGGAGAATAGCCAATGTTGTTCCTCTGTTTAAGAAGGGTAGCAAGGATAATCCAGGGAACTACAGGCCGGTGAGCCTTACTTCAGTGGTAGGGAAATTACTGGAGAGAATTCTTCGAGACAGGGTCTACTCCCATTTGGAAGCAAATGGACGTATTAGTGAGAGGCAGCATGGTTTTGTGAAGGGGAGATCGTGTCTCACTAACTTGATAAGAGTTTTTCGAGGAGGTCACTAAGATGATTGATGCAGGTAGGGCAGTGGATGTTGTCTATATGGACTTCAGTAAGGCCTTTGACAAGGTCCCTCATGGTAGACTAGTACAAAAGGTGAAGTCACACGGGATCAGGGGGAGCTGGCAAGGTGGATAGAGAACTGGCTAGGTCATAGAAGGCAGAGAGTAGCAATGGAAGGATGCTTTTCTAATTGGAGGGCTGTGACCAGTGGTGTTCCACAGGGATCAGTGCTGGGACCTTTGCTCTTTGTAGTATATATAAATGATTTGGAGGAAAATGTAACTGGTCTGGTTAGTAAGTTTGCAGACGACACAAAGGTTGGTGGAATTGCGGATAGCGATGAGGACTGTCAGAAGATACAGCAGGATTTAGATTGTTTGGAGACTTGGGCGGAGAGATGGCAGATGGAGTTTAATCCGGACAAATGTGCGTTAATGCATTTTGGAAGGTCTAATGCAGGTAGGGAATATACAGTGAATGGTAGAACCCTCAAGAGTATTGAAAGCCAAAGAGATCTAGGAGTACAGGTCCACAGGTCATTGAAAGGGGCAACACAGGTGGAGAAGGTAGTCAAGAAGGCATACAGCATGCTTGCCTTCATTGGCCGGGGCATTGAGTATAAGAATTGGCAAGTCATGTTGCAGCTGTATAGAACCTTAGTTAGGCCACACTTGGAGTATAGTATTCAATTCTGGTCGCCACACTACCAGAAGGATGTGGAGGCTTTAGAGAGGGTGCAGAAGAGATTTACCAGAATGTTGCCTGGTATGGAGGGTATTAGCTATGAGGAGCGGTTGAATAAACTTGGTTTGTTCTCACTGGAACGAAGGAGTTTGAGGGAAGACCTGATAGAGGTCTACAAAATTATGAGGGGGATAGACAGAGTGGATAGTCAGAGGCTTTTCCCCAGGGTAGAGGGGTCAATTAATAGGGGGCATAGGTTTAAGGTGAGAGGGGCAAGGTTTAGAGTAGATGTACGAGGCAAGTTTTTTACGCAGAGGGTAGTGGGTGCCTGGAACTCGCTACCGGAGGAGGTGGTGGAAGCAGGGACGATAGTGACATTTAAGGGGCATCTTGACAAATACATGAATAGGATGGGAATAGAAGGATACGGACCCAGGAAGTGTAGAAGATTGTAGTTTAGTCGGGCAGCATGGTTGGCACGGGCTTGGAGGGCTGAAGGGCCTGTTCCTGTGCTGTACATTTCTTTGTTCTTTGCTCTTTCAGAGGGTCGGTGCAGACTCGATGGGCCACTGTAGGGAGTCTTTGATTCTATATACCAGTTGCCCTCCAACATTTAACTGATTTCCATTGCTCCCCAACCCAAAGGGATATTTTCTATTTGTATTTATTTTGAACGGGCAACACTGATTTAAACTAAAATCTTTCTCTATATTTAATTGGTGTACAGAATATCTGATTGAAAGATAATTTTCTATCACTTGCTGTGCTAGCACAGTGGTTAGCACTGTTGCTGTCAGCACCAGGGATCCGGGTTGGGGCTGGATTGACTTCTAATTATTGTGAAATATTCAGTGTTTCAGAGAAAACTGGGGCATTTTTTGCAGAACAACAACCGGGTTAACAGCAAGATCCAGACTCCTAAACAACCCTCTTATGGACTGAGCTCGTTAACACTGTCTGCTTCATCCGATGCCAGTGCTTATGTAGTTACATTCGGTACACGCGACAATAAACAAATCCAATCCAATCCAATCTGCCCAATCTCCTGGATTTCTTCAAGGAACTGACAATCCGAATGGGAAGTAGTATGTAGTGGAATATGGAGACTTCCAAAAGACAATTGACAGAGTTCCATATGAAAGGTTAAACTCAAAAGCATTAGATTGAGGGTCAAACTGGAATAGAAATTGGCTGATGGATACAAAACACAGAATGTGGTTAAGAGAATCTATGTCTGGGTGATTGAGCAGATGAAGGTGTAACTGACCTGGAATTTTTTCAGTTTAATATATCATATTCACTGCTCACACAATGTGCCCTCCACTACACTGGGAATACTAAAAGCAGATTGGGTGATCACTTTGCAAAATCTCTCCATTCAGTCCGTAAGAGTGATCCCCAAATCTCCAATCACCTGTCATTGAATATTCAACTCCACTCCCACTTTGACCTCTGTTTTGAACACTGCCCAAAGAAAGGCCAAGGAATAGCACCTTATGGACTGAACAGGGAGTTGCAAAAATTTTAGATCATATCCCCTGCCCCCACTGTATCGTTTGTTTTTGGAAGGCAACTGTTGGTAATGCTTCTACTTTTCAATTTACACCTCCTTTAGACACATCTCTCTCATTTCTTGCCCCATTGTCACTCCCTTTGCCTCACACGATCTTCCCTTTTGTCATTTAATCTCTCCTATCTTCCAATTTATCACAGATCATTCAATCCTCATCTACCCCACCCAGCTTTCTCTGCATCTAAACTTGCTTTAGAACTCTTTCCAATTCTGATGAACGATCATTGACCTGAACATAAAACTCCCCACAGAGTATTTCCAATATTTTAAGTTTTTAATGTCTGGGTGACACTGTAGTGAGTGGAGAGAGTATGGGAATCGGGAGGGGGAATACAGGATTTGGTATTGGGACTCCTCCTGTTTCTAATGTACAGTAAGTAACCCAGTGAAATGTAGGCAGTCGATTCAGAGAAAGCGGCTCAGAAACTATGTAATTAGCTGGTTAGAATGTCAGTTGCTGACAAAATTTAATGTGGAGGAAAAACATTTACTTACAATTGGACTTTTCAGAATTTCCAAGGCACTTCAGGCTGAGCATTTGAATTATTGGCTGCTCCGTATGACAAACAACAGGGGACAGTAAGATCAAACACACTGCAATGAACAGCTAATCAGTTTTAAATTATGTTTAATTCAGCAACTCTGACCAGCAAATAGTGAGTATTACTACTCGGCTAGAGATAGACAAACATAAAGAACTGGTCATACTGGAAACATAAAGAACTGGAAATTACAACTTGCTTCCAAACATCTGTCAAATGGTTTAATGCCAAGAGATGTGAAAAGCAACCTTGATATCTATCAACTTCCAATGTTCGTTCAGCTGGTCAAAGTGGGGAGAATCCCTCAGCTTCTCACCTGAGGATTGTATTGATCAAACAGGAAAACAAAATGTCACATTTTCTAAATAACATCGAGAGGGTTGAAGTGAAGACAGAAGAGGTGGAGAAGGTTCAAAGATCAACATTATTATTTTGCCTGACAATGGCGGAGTCAACTAAGGTGGGTCAAATAACTTGTCTGTAACACCTTGTGAAGACTAGATCGCAGCTGTAAACCGAGCAGTACTCAGACAACTCTAGGCCCCTTTTCTAGATAAAAGTGGAGCACCTGGTGGATATGTGCTTTTATTGTTGCTTAAGTGGTGTAGAGGTCGGGCTGCTACAATTCAGAGACGCTCCCCTAATGAGGACAGGCTTCCCATTACTAATCATTTTCAACAACTCCCAATAGGAAGTTTGTGATTGGACATCAGGTCATCAGAATAGTTAGCTAGGACGATACCTCTGGTCAAATAGCCCGCCAGCACTAATTTTCTCAGCACCCACAGAACTGCCCCTTCAAAAGACGAGTGTAGAAAATGGGAATGAATGAGATTGGTACTGAGTAACTCAGAAGATTCCGCAATGTTGGACCAGGCGGATACCCAGATCACATTTAGATAATGAAGCATTTACCACATCATAAAATACGTGGAACAGGATAGAGGCTGGTTTCGCACAGTGGGCTAAACAGCTGGCTTGTAATGCAGAACAATGCCAGCAGCGCGGGTTCAATTCCCGTACCGGCCTCCCTGAACAGGCGTCGGAATGTGGCGACTAGGGGCTTTTCACAGTTCCTTCATTGAAGCCTACTTGTGACAATAAGCGATTATTATTATTTATTAATTAAAACAGTAAAAATAACAGGACAGGATGTAAAATGAGGTGGCATGGGGTATAGTCTTGGCTATTAAACTCGGATTGCTTCTGCCTCTCAAAGACAAGAAAAAGTCGATGCAAACATCACAGTTCAACAAGGTAGCAGAAACTTTTGATCCATGCAGCTCAGAGTAAGGGAAAGAGGATTTCAAATCAGGACATGGTCAATTCATTTCCCAACTGTTACAGAGGGAAAGCTGGAAAGTGTGTTTAGTGAGTGTTAGACCAGCCGTGATCTTACTAAATGGTGGAGCAGACTCAAAAGGCTGAATGGCTCACCCCGGTTCCCATTTCTCATGGTCGAACCAATATTAGTCTGAATTGCACGCTGTTGATTGGTTTTAAGCTTTCGTCTTAACCAAATATTTATTGTTTCATTGCACTCTGAATTCTATAATACAAAACATGTTGGTGGCAGACAGGTTGAGTGATCAGTAAATAAAAGCATAGCTATCCTAGCCTTTATTAATAGGGTCATAGTGTACAAATACGAGGGAGGGGGTTCTGTTGAACTTGTGTAAGACACTAATTCAGCCGTAGCTACAATATTGCATCCAGTTCTGGGCACCACATTTTAGAAGGATATGAATGCTCCGGAGGGAGTGCAGAAAATATTCCGGAGAATGTTTCCAGGGCTAGGAAGAGGAGGGAGATTGGAGACGCTGGACGGCTTTTTTTGGAGGCGATTTGACAAAGGCATTTAAAATTATCAAGGATCTGGTCAGAGTAGATAGGGAGAAACCGTTCACTCAGGAATAGATCAAGATGAGAAGTCAAATAAGGTAATTGGCAAAAGAAGAAAAAGTGATATGAAGAAAAATTGCTGAGTGGTTCAAGTCTGGAATGCCTGCCTGAGTTTGTGGTGGGCCAATCGAAGCATTCCAAAGGGAATGTTACCTAAAAAGGAAAAAGGTGAAGGTGGGAAAATGGCACAAGGCGAGATGGGCGGCAGGGTAGCACAGTGGTTAGCACTGTTGCTTCACAGCTCCAGGGTCCCAGGTTTGATTCCCGGCTTGGGTCACTGTCTGTGCGAAGTCTGCACGTTCTCCTGTGTCTGTGTGGGTTTCCTCCGGGTGCTCCGGTTTCCTCCCACAAGTCCCGAAAGACGTGCTGTTAGTGAATTGGACATTCAGAATTCTCCCTCCGTGTACCTGAACAGGTGCCGGAGTATGGCGACTAGGGGATTTTCATAGTAACTTCATTGCAGTGTTAATGTAAGCCTGCTTTTGACACTAATAAAGATTATTTATTATGTTCATCCAGAGAGCGATGGGCCGAATGGCCTGATTTTGAGAGTAACAATTCTGTGATATGAAAATGTTTAATGAAATTAAAGTTGGCGACATAAATCAGAGATACTGTGTCAATTAAAAACAAGTTCTTCCAAAAATATTCGCAAGGTTCTGTCTTCAAAATACAAACTAACAGTTAATGGAGCTGCTACATCTATATCTGAATCAAAATGTTTGGATGAAGAGCTATTTATTTGGCCCTCGTGTCAGGAATATAACTGACTAAAATACATGACACTGCATCTATAAACACTGTAGCATTTGGAAAAGTATCAGAAAAGTTCACGTTTTTCTCTTGTTTGTGCTCAAACAAGGAACGATCCTATCAAACTCCCTCAGACAGCTCTCCCCACCTCCCTCCACACTCCCTCACCTCCCTCCACACAACCCTCCCCTCCCTCCACACTCCCTCAGACAGCTCTCCCCACCTCCCTCCACACAACCCTCACCTCCCTCCACACTCCCTCAGACAGCTCTCCTCACCTCCCTCAGACAGCTCTCCCCACCTCCCTCCACACAACCCTCACCTCCCTCCACACTCCCTCAGACAGCACTCCTCACCTCCCTCAGACAGCTCTCCCCACCTCCCTCCACACAACCCTCACCTCCCTCCACACTCCCTCAGACAGCTCTCCCCACCTCCCTCCACACAACCCTCACCTCCCTCCACACTCCCTCAGACAGCTCTCCTCACCTCCCTCCACACAACCCTCACCTCCCTCCACACTCCCTCAGACAGCTCTCCCCACCTCCCTCCACACTCCCTCACCTCCCTCCACACTCCCTCAGACAGCTCTCCCCACCTCCCTCCACACTCCCTCACCTCCCTCCACACTCCCTCAGACAGCTCTCCCCACCTCCCTCCACACTCCCTCAGACAGCTCTCCCCACCTCCCTCCATACAACCCTCACCTCCCTCCACACTCCCTCAGACAGCTCTCCCCACCTCCCTCCACACTCCCTCAGACAGCTCTCCCCACCTCCCTCCACACAACCCTCACCTCCCTCCACACTCCCTCAGACAGCTCTCCCCACCTCCCTCCACACTCCCTCAGACAGCTCTCCCCACCTCCCTCCATACAACCCTCACCTCCCTCCACACTTCCTCAGACAGCTCTCCCCACCTCCCTCCACACTCCCTCAGACAGCTCTCCCCACCTCCCTCCACACAACCCTCACCTCCCTCCACACTCCCTCAGACATCTCACCCCACCTCCCTCCACACAACCCTCACCTCCCTCCACACTCCCTCAGACAGCTCTCCTCACCTCCCTCCACACAACCCTCACCTCCCTCCACACTCCCTCAGACAGCTCTCCTCACCTCCCTCAGACAGCTCTCCCCACCTCCCTCCACACAATCCTCACCTCCCTCCACACTCCCTCAGACAGCTCTCCCCACCTCCCTCCACACAACCCTCACCTCCCTCCACACTCCCTCAGACAGCTCTCCTCACCTCCCTCCACACTCCCTCAGACAGCTCTCCTCACCTCCCTCCACACTCCCTTAGACAGCTCTCCTCACCTCCCTCCACACTCCCTCAGACAGCTCTCCTCACCTCCCTCCACACTCCCTCAGACAGCTCTCCTCACCTCCCTCCCCACTCCCTCAGACAGCTCTCCTCACCTCCCTCCACACTCTCTCAGACAGCTCTCCTCACCTCCCTCCACACTCCCTCAGACAGCTCTCCTCACCTCCCTCCGCACTCTCTCAGACAGCTCTCCTCACCTCCCTCCACACTCCCTCAGACAGTTCTCCTCACCTCCCTCCGCACTCCCTCAGACAGCTCACCTCACCTCCCTCCACACAACCCTCACCTCCCTCCGCACTCCCTCAGACAGCTCTCCTCACCTCCCTCCGCACTCCCTCAGACAGCTCTCCTCGCCTCCCTCCACACTCCCTCAGACAGCTCTCCTCGCCTGCCTCCCCACTCCCTCAGACAGTTCTCCTCACCTCCCTCCCCACTCCCTCAGACAGCTCTCCGCACCTCCCTCCACACAACCCTCCATCCCCACTCCCTCACACAGCTCTCCTCCCCTCCCCAATCCCTAGTACAGCTCTCCTCACCTCACCTCCCTCCACACTCCCTCTGACAGCTCTCCACACTCCCTCCCCACCTCCCTCCACACTCCCCACCCACCTCCCTCCACACTCCCCCCCCACCTCCCTCCGCACTCCCCCCCCCACCTCCCTCCACACTCCCCCCCCCCCCCACCTCCCTCCACACTCCCTCTGACAGCTCTCCACACTCCCTCCCCACCTCCCTCCACACTCCACCCCCACCTCCCTCCACACTCCACCCCCACCTCCCTCCACACTCCACCCCCACCTCCCTCCACACTCCCCCCCCCCCACCTCCCTCCACACTCCCCCCCCCACCTCCCTCCACACTCCCCCCCCCCACCTCCCTCCACACTCCCCCCCCCCACCTCCCTCCACACTCCCCCCCCCACCTCCCTCCACACTCTCCCCCACCTCCCTCCACACTCCCTCCCCCCCCACCTCCCTCCACACTCCCCCCCACCTCCCTCCACACTCCCCCCCCACCTCCCTCCACACTCCCTCCCCCCCACCTCCCTCCACACTCCCTCCCCCCCACCTCCCTCCACACTCCCCCCCCACCTCCCTCCACACTCCCCCCCCCCCCACCTCCCTCCACACTCCCCCCCCCACCTCCCTCCCTCCACACTCCCCCCGCCTCCCTCCACACTCCCTCTCCGCCTCCCTCCTCCTCTGACAGCTCTCCACACTCCCTCCCCACCTCCCTCCACACTCCCCCCCACCTCCCTCCACAACCTCCCTCCACACTCCCCCCGCCTCCCTCCACACTCCCCCCGCCTCCCTCCACACTCCCTCTCCGCCTCCTGCCTCCCTCCTCCCGCGTCTCCCTCCCTCCCCCGCGCCTCCCTCCCCCTCCCTCCGGACCCCCCTCCCTCCCCGCCCCCCTCCCTCCCCGCCCCCCTCCCTCCCCGCCCCCTCCCTCCGGACCCCCCTCCCTCCCCGCCCCCCTCCCTCCGGACCCCCTCCCTTCCCGCCCCCCTCCCTCCGGACCCCCCTCCCTTCCCGCCCCCCTCCCTCCGGACCCCCCTCCCTCCCCGCCCCCCTCCCTCCGGACCCCCCTCCCTTCCCACCCCCCTCCCTTCCCGCCCCCCTCCCTTCCCGCCCCCCTCCCTCCGGACCCCCCTCCCTCCCCGCCCCCCTCCCTCCGGACCCCCCTCCGCGCCCTCTCCCCACCCCCCCCCGTGCCCTCCCCTCCACACTCCCCTCCCTCCACGCTCCCTCCCCCCCACCTCCCTCCCCGCTCCCCCCCCACGCTCCCTCCCCGCCCCGCCTCCCCCCACGCTCCCTCCCCGCCCCGCCTCCCCCCACGCTCCCTCCTCGCCTCCCCCCACGCTCCCTCCTCGCCTCCCCCACCTCCCTCCCCGCTCCCCTCCCCGCTCCCCTCCTCGCCTTCCCCCACGCTCCCTCCCCGCCCCGCCTTCCCCCACGCTCCCTCCTCGCCTCCCCACACGCTCCCTCCCCACCTCCCTCCACGCCCCCTCCCCTCCTCCCTCCATGCCCCCTTCCCGCTCCCTTCCCTCCTCCCTCCACGCTCCCTTCCCTCCTCCCTCCACGCTCCCTCCCCTTCTCCCTCCACGCTCCCTCCCCTTCTCCCTCCACGCTCCCTTCCCTCCTCCCTCCCTCCCCTTCTCCCTCCACGCTCCCTCCCCTCCTCCCTCCACTCCCCCTCCCCTCAACTCCTCCCTCCACTCCCCGCTCCCTCCCCTCCTCCCTCCACTCCTCGCTCCCTTCCCTCCTCACCTCCCTCCCTTCCCTCCTCACCTCCCTCCCTTCCCTCCTCACCTCCCTCCCCACCTCCCTCCCCACCTCCCTCCACGCTCCCTCCACCCCACCTCCCTCCACGCTCCCTCCACCCCACCACCCTCCACGCTCCCTCCACCCCACCACCCTCCACGCTCCCTCCACCCCACCACCCTCCACGCTCCCTCCACCCCACCACCCTCCACGCTCCCTCCACCCCACCACCCTCCACGCTCCCTCCACCCCACCACCCTCCACGCTCCCTCCACCCCACCACCCTCCACGCTCCCTCCACCCCACCACCCTCCACGCTCCCTCCACCCCACCACCCTCCACGCTCCCTCCACCCCACCACCCTCCACGCTCCCTCCACCCCACCACCCTCCACGCTCCCTCCACCCCACCACCCTCCACGCTCCCTCCACCCCACCACCCTCCACGCTCCCTCCACCCCACCACCCTCCACGCTCCCTCCACCCCACCACCCTCCACGCTCCCTCCACCCCACCACCCTCCACGCTCCCTCCACCCCACCACCCTCCACGCTCCCTCCACCCCACCACCCTCCACGCTCCCTCCACCCCAGCTCCCTCCACCCCAGCTCCCTCCACCCCACCTCCCTCCACGCTCCCTCCACCCCACCTCCCTCCACGCTCCCTCCACCCCACCTCCCTCCACGCTCCCTCCACCCCACCTCCCTCCACGCTCCCTCCACCCCACCTCCCTCCACGCTCCCTCCACCCCGCCTCCCTCCACGCTCCCTCCACCCCGCCTCCCTCCACGCTCCCTCCACCCCGCCTCCCTCCACGCTCCCTCCACCCCGCCTCCCTCCACGCTCCCTCCACCCCGCCTCCCTCCACGCTCCCTCCACCCCGCCTCCCTCCACGCTCCCTCCACCCCGCCTCCCTCCACGCTCCCTCCACCCCGCCTCCCTCCACGCTCCCTCCACCCCGCCTCCCTCCACGCTGCCTCCACCCCGCCACCCTCCCTCCA
The DNA here is from genome assembly GCF_047496885.1 of Scyliorhinus torazame. NCBI lineage: Eukaryota > Metazoa > Chordata > Chondrichthyes > Carcharhiniformes > Scyliorhinidae > Scyliorhinus > Scyliorhinus torazame. The sequence goes on from NC_092735.1 coordinate 41,128,377, forward strand.
CCCCGCCACCCCCCCGCCACCCCGCCACCCCCCCCCGCCACCCTCCCTCCACCCCCCCGCCACCCTCCCTCCACCCCCCCGCCACCCTCCCTCCACCCCCCCGCCACCCTCCCTCCACCCCCCCGCCACCCTCCCTCCACCCCCCCGCCACCCTCCCTCCACCCCCCCGCCACCCTCCCTCCACCCCCCCGCCACCCTCCCTCCACCCCCCCGCCACCCTCCCTCCACCCCCCCGCCACCCTCCCTCCACCCCCCCGCCACCCTCCCTCCACCCCCCCCGCCACCCTCCCTCCACCCCCCCGCCACCCTCCCTCCACCCCCCCGCCACCCTCCCTCCACCCCCCCGCCACCCTCCCTCCACCCCCCCGCCACGCTCCCTCCACCCCCCGCCACCCTCCCTCCCTCCACCCCACCTCCCTCCACGCTCCCTCCACCCCGCCTCCCTCCACGCTCCCTCCACCCCGCCTCCCTCCACGCTCCCTCCACCCCGCCTCCCTCCACGCTCCCTCCACCCCGCCTCCCTCCACGCTCCCTCCACCCCGCCTCCCTCCACGCTCCCTCCACCCCGCCTCCCTCCACGCTCCCTCCACCCCGCCTCCCTCCACGCTCCCTCCACCCCGCCTCCCTCCACGCTCCCTCCACCCCGCCTCCCTCCACGCTCCCTCCACCCCGCCTCCCTCCACGCTCCCTCCACCCCGCCTCCCTCCACGCTCCCTCCACCCCGCCTCCCTCCACGCTCCCTCCACGCTCCCTCCACCCCGCCTCCCTCCACGCTCCCTCCACCCCGCCTCCCTCCACGCTCCCTCCACCCCGCCTCCCTCCACGCTCCCTCCACCCCGCCTCCCTCCACGCTCCCTCCACCCCGCCTCCCTCCACGCCGCCACCCTCCCTCCACCCCCCCTCCACCCCCCCGCCACCCCCCCTCCACCCCCCCGCCACCCCCCCTCCACCCCCCCGCCACCCCCCCTCCACCCCCCCGCCACCCCCCCTCCACCCTCCCTCCACCCCCCCGCCACCCCCCCGCCACCCTCCCTCCACCCCCCCGCCACCCTCCCTCCACCCCCCCGCCACCCCCCCCGCCACCCTCCCGCCACCCCCCCGCCACCCTCCGCCACCCCGCCACCCCCCCGCCACCCCCCCGCCACCCCCCCGCCACCCCCCCGCCACCCTCCCGCCACCCCCCCCGCCACCCTCCCTCCACCCCCCCGCCACCCCCCCCGCCACCCCCCCCGCCACCCTCCCTCCACCCCCCCGCCACCCTCCCTCCACCCCCCCGCCACCCTCCCTCCACCCCCCCGCCACCCTCCCTCCACCCCCCCGCCACCCTCCCTCCACCCCCCCGCCACCCTCCCTCCACCCTCCCTCCACCCTCCCTCCACGCTCCCTCCACCCCCACCTCCCTCCACGCTCCCTCTCCTCACAATCCGAGGGGGGGGGATAAATCCTGGGAGAAAATGCTGAATAAAGAGAGTGTTACTCACAGACCAGAGACTGAGTGGCTGCTCCAGGGTCCACAATCCACAATTACACAAACTGTCGGCTCAACTTCTTCCTCATGGAGAAAGTCAGCTGGATTTTAGTTGCTGGAAGAGACATTAAAGATTGATGTAAGTGCCGGGAATACTCCCGGGAGGGAGAAGCTGAGATTTATTCCTGAAATGCGGAAGTTGAGGCAGAAAAATGTCAGAAACGAGATCCCGCATTTTCCGCTCTTTGTTCCCGAAAAGTTGCAGCTGCGACTGGGAAAGTTTCCCCAAACTCAACCTACCTTTCCCGGGAGAGAGGGAGCTTCCCAATCCGGGGGGGGGGGATTCCCAACCTTCCCAATCCGGGGGGGGGGGGGGGGGATTCCCAATCCGGGGGGGGAAGGGGTTTGGTGACAGTTTCGGGAAGAATGTCAGGAATGGGATGAGTCAGCGGAGGCGGAGCTGCCGCTGGGCGCGGGGGAGAATTCCTCTTCCCGGCCCGGGCACTGGATCCAGCGGCCCGGGGATTGGGCACTGGATCCAGCGGCCCGGGGATTGGGCACTGGATCCAGCGGCCCGGGGATTGGGCACTGGATCCAGCGGCCCGGGGATTGGGCACTGGATCCAGCGGCCCGGGGATTGGGCACTGGATCCAGCGGCCCGGGGATTGGGCACTGGATCCAGCGGCCCGGGTATTGGGCACTGGATCCAGCGGCCCGGGGATTGGGCACTGGATCCAGCGGCCCGGGGATTGGGCACTGGATCCAGCGGCCCGGGGATTGGGCACTGGATCCAGGGGCCCGGGGATTGGGCACTGGATCCAGGGGCCCGGGGATTGGGCACTGGATCCAGCGGCCCAGGGATTGGCACTGGATCCAGCGGCCCGGGGATTGGGCACTGGATCCAGCGGCCCGGGGATTGGGCACTGGATCCAGCGGCCCGGGGATTGGGCACTGGATCCAGCGGCCCGGGGATTGGGCACTGGATCCAGCGGCCCGGGGATTGGGCACAGGATCCAGC